>NC_088399.1:102677229-102792229 GCF_034236695.1 Oncorhynchus nerka | reverse complement strand
GATGTGAGACACTAAGGAACAGTTTAGTAGGCTAGACTATGTGAGACACTAAGGAACAGTTTAGTAGGCTAGACTATGTGAGACACTAAGGAACAGTTTAGTAGGCTAGACGATGTGAGACACTAAGGAACAGTTTAGTAGGCTAGACGATGTGAGACACTAAGGAACAGTTTAGTAGACTAGACGATGTGAGACAGGAACAGTTTAGTAGGCTAGACCACATATGTCAGAGTCAAGGCCCGCGGGCCACATCCGGCCCGCAAGAAGGTTTTTTACGGCCCCTGGGATGATCTTGATTTATTATTAGAACCGGCCCGCAGCAAGCCGGCAGCCCGCAGATCTTTTACACGCACCAATACTACATTTCCCACAATGCAAAGGTGACGCACCGAGCAGTAGGCTGCTTCATTTCAATATTTATTGGCACAGCAGTCGTCAGCATCACAGTAAAATTAACTTTCAGATACCCATCAAAAATGGCAAAACGGAAGGTGGATACTGAGAACCGGGGGTTTCAAACAAGGTGGGAGTCGGAGTATATGTTCACGAAGGTAGCTGGAAAACCTGTGTGTCTTCTGTGTGGAGAAAGTGTGGCGGTACTGAAAGAGTATAATCTGAGACGACATTATGAAACGAAACACGCGGACAAAAACAAGAATATGGACATGGAACAAAGGCTACAAAAGGCAGAGGAATTAAAACGAGGCCTCAAATCTCGACAGGCTCTGTTCAAAAAAGCCAAATCACAAGGCCAGGCTGCTGTCATGTCCTATGCATGGCACAACTACGGGGCATGATTTGTATGAAGAGGTGTCAAGATGTGTAAATGAGATGGAGCTGCCTTGGGAAAAACTCGTGGGTTTGACAACCGACGGAGCACCTGCGATGTGTGGACACAGGAGCGGACTGGTGGCGAAGATACGGGAAAAGATGCAAGAGGAAAACGCGACAGGTGAGCTGATTGTGATTGTTTTTTCTTTGAAGTAAATTTAGCCCACTTTTGCTAAAATAGAAAATATAGTCTACTGATGGTGCCTTGAATACCGGTTTCTTTCATTTAATGTTCATGTTATGGGGATATTTATATAAAGGAAATTTGTCTTTTGTGTCTGTTGAAAATTAAAGATTACTGACAGAGCCATAAGAAAATATTGCTTTATTTATCTGATCATATTGTAATATATTTGTTAGGTTTTCAGTAGGTTCAATTAGGTTCACTAGACTATATGCGTCATTTAAAAATTTTTCAATGAACATTCGAACAGTCCGGCCCTCGTCTTGTAGCTGATTTTTTTATTTGGCCCTCCGTCCATTTGACTTTGACACCCCTGGGCTAGACGATGTGAGACATTAAGGAACAGTTTAGTAGGCTAGACGATGTGAGGCACTAAGGAACAGTTTAGTAGGCTAGACTATGTGAGACACTAAGGAACAGTTTAGTAGGCTAGACTATGTGAGACACTAAGGAACAGTTTAGTATGCTAGACGATGTGAGACAGTAAGGAACAGTTTAGTAGGCTAGACGATGTGAGACACTAAGGAACAGTTTAGTAGGCTAGACGATGTGAGACACTAAGGAACAGTTTAGTAGGCTAGACTATGTGAGACACTAAGGAACAGTTTAGTAGGCTAGACTATGTGAGACACTAAGGAACAGTTTAGTAGGCTAGACGATGTGAGACACTAAGGAACAGTTTAGTAGGCTAGACGATGTGAGACATTAAGGAACAGTTATGTAGGCTAGACGATGTGAGGCACTAAGGAACAGTTTAGTAGGCTAGACTATGTGAGACACTAAGGAACAGTTTAGTAGGCTAGACTATGTGAGACACTAAGGAACAGTTTAGTATGCTAGACGATGTGAGACAGTAAGGAACAGTTTAGTAGGCTAGACGATGTGAGACACTAAGGAACAGTTTAGTAGGCTAGACGATGTGAGACACTAAGGAACAGTTTAGTAGGCTAGACTATGTGAGACACTAAGGAACAGTTTAGTAGGCTAGACTATGTGAGACACTAAGGAACAGTTTAGTAGGCTAGACGATGTGAGACACTAAGGAACAGTTTAGTAGGCTAGACGATGTGAGACACTAAGGAACAGTTTAGTAGGCTAGACGATGTGAGACACTAAGGAACAGTTTAGTGGGTTAACTGCCTGTTCAGGGGCAGAACGACAGATTTGTACCTTGTCAGCTCGGGGGTTACAACTTGCAACCTTCCGGTTACTAGTCCAACACTCTAAACACTAGGCTACCCTGCCGCCTCTACACTTTAACCACTGGGCTACCCTGCCGCCTCTACACTCTAACCACTGGGCTACCCTGCCGCCTCTACACTCTAACCACTAGGCTACAGTTTAGTAGACTAGACGATGTGAGACACTAAGGAACAGTTTAGTAGGCTAGACGATGTGAGACACTAAGGAACAGTTTAGTAGGCTAGACGATGTGAGACACTAAGGAACAGTTTAGTAGGCTAGACTATGTGAGACACTAAGGAACAGTTTAGTAGGCTAGACTATGTGAGACACTAAGGAACAGTTTAGTAGGCTAGACGATGTGAGACACTAAGGAACAGTTTAGTAGGCTAGACGATGTGAGACACTAAGGAACAGTTTAGTAGGCTAGATGATGTGAGACACTAAGGAACAGTTTAGTAGGCTAGACGATGTGAGACACTAAGGAACAGTTTAGTAGACTAGACGATGTGAGACAGGAACAGTTTAGTAGGCTAGACGATGTGAGACATTAAGGAACAGTTTAGTAGGCTAGACGATGTGAGGCACTAAGGAACAGTTTAGTAGGCTAGACTATGTGAGACACTAAGGAACAGTTTAGTAGGCTAGACTATGTGAGACACTAAGGAACAGTTTAGTAGGCTAGACGATGTGAGACACTAAGGAACAGTTTAGTGGGTTAACTGCCTGTTCAGGGGCAGAACGACAGATTTGTACCTTGTCAGCTCGGGGGTTACAACTTGCAACCTTCCGGTTACTAGTCCAACACTCTAAACACTAGGCTACCCTGCCGCCTCTACACTTTAACCACTGGGCTACCCTGCCGCCTCTACACTCTAACCACTGGGCTACCCTGCCGCCTCTACACTCTAACCACTAGGCTACAGTTTAGTAGACTAGACGATGTGAGACACTAAGGAACAGTTTAGTAGGCTAGACGATGTGAGACACTAAGGAACAGTTTAGTAGACTAGACGATGTGAGACAGTAAGGAACAGTTTAGTAGGCTAGACGATGTGAGAAACAAAGGAACAGTTTAGTAGACTAGACTATGTGAGACACCAAGGAACAGTTTAGTAGGCTAGACGATGTGAGACAGTAAGGAACAGTTTAGTAGGCTAGACTATGTGAGACACCAAGGAACAGTTTAGTAGGCTAGACTATATGTGAGACACCAAGGAACAGTTTAGTAGGCTAGACGATGTGAGACACTAAGGAACAGTTTAGTAGGCTAGACGATGTGAGACAGTAAGGAACAGTTTAGTAGGCTAGACTATGTGAGACACCAAGGAACAGTTTAGTAGGCTAGACGATGTGAGACATTAAGGAACAGTTTAGTAGGCTAGACGATGTGAGACAGTAAGGAACAGTTTAGTAGGCTAGACGATGTGAGACAGTAAGGAACAGTTTAGTAGGCTAGACGATGTGAGACAGTATGGAACAGTTATGTAGGCTAGACGATGTGAGACACTAAGGAATAGTTTAGTAGGCTAGACGATGTGAGACAGTAAGGAACAGTTTAGTAGGCTAGACGATGTGAGACAGTAAGGAACAGTTTAGTAGGCTAGACGATGTGAGACAGTATGGAACAGTTATGTAGGCTAGACGATGTGAGACACTAAGGAATAGTTTAGTAGGCTAGACGATGTGAGACAGTAAGGAACAGTTTAGTAGGCTAGACGATGTGAGACACCAAGGAATAGTTTAGTAGGCTAGACAATGTGAGACAGTAAGGAACAGTTTAGTAGGCTAGACGATGTGAGACACCAAGGAACAGTTTAGTAGGCTAGACGATGTGAGAAACAAAGGAACAGTTTAGTAGACTAGACTATGTGAGACACCAAGGAACAGTGTAGTAGGCTAGACGATGTGAGACAGTAAGGAACAGTTTAGTAGGCTAGACTATGTGAGACACCAAGGAACAGTTTAGTAGGCTAGACTATGTGAGACACCAAGGAACAGTTTAGTAGTCTAGACTATGTGAGACACCAAGGAACAGTTTAGTAGGCTAGACGATGTGAGACATTAAGGAACAGTTTAGTAGGCTAGACGATGTGAGACAGTATGGAACAGTTATGTAGGCTAGACGATGTGAGACACTAAGGAATAGTTTAGTAGGCTAGACGATGTGAGACAGTATGGAACAGTTATGTAGGCTAGACGATGTGAGACACTAAGGAATAGTTTAGTAGGCTAGACGATGTGAGACAGTAAGGAACAGTTTAGTAGGCTAGACGATGTGAGACAGTAAGGAACAGTTTAGTAGGCTAGACGATGTGAGACAGTATGGAACAGTTATGTAGGCTAGACGATGTGAGACACTAAGGAATAGTTTAGTAGGCTAGACGATGTGAGACAGTAAGGACCAGTTTAGTAGGCTAGACGATGTGAGACAGTATGGAACAGTTTAGTAGGCTAGACTATGTGAGACACTAAGGAACAGTTTAGTAGGCTAGACTATGTGAGACACTAAGGAACAGTTTAGTAGGCTAGACGATGTGAGACACTAAGGAACAGTTTAGTGGGTTAACTGCCTGTTCAGGGGCAGAACGACAGATTTGTACCTTGTCAGCTCGGGGGTTACAACTTGCAACCTTCCGGTTACTAGTCCAACACTCTAAACACTAGGCTACCCTGCCGCCTCTACACTTTAACCACTGGGCTACCCTGCCGCCTCTACACTCTAACCACTGGGCTACCCTGCCGCCTCTACACTCTAACCACTGGGCTACCCTGCCGCCTCTACACTCTAACCACTAGGCTACAGTTTAGTAGACTAGACGATGTGAGACATTAAGGAACAGTTTAGTAGGCTAGACGATGTGAGACACTAAGGAACAGTTTAGTAGACTAGACGATGTGAGACAGTAAGGAACAGTTTAGTAGGCTAGACTATGTGAGACACTAAGGAACAGTTTAGTAGACTAGACGATGTGAGACACTAAGGAACAGTTTAGTAGACTAGACGATGTGAGACAGTAAGGAACAGTTTAGTAGGCTAGACGATGTGAGACACCAAGGAACAGTTTAGTAGGCTAGACGATGTGAGGGCCAAGCTGTTACGGGTAGAAGGAAGACAACAGCAGGGTGAAAATGTCATGTGTAAGCTATAACAAAACCAATCCGTCTTCCACAAACAGGCTCAACTTTGTTAGTAATATCTTTGTAATATCAGTGTGCTATATACAATGTTATAGAGTAAATAAATGTTGCTGAATTAGTTATGTCAAGTCTTACACATTGATTAAATCTTATTCATTCCCAAGGAGTAGAATGTAATGTAGGCCTATGAGCTGAATGGGTTGTATATTTCATGCCATCACTAACCTTTTAATCCATGCTTTATGGGAGTTGGGAAAAGATCAGGAAAAGAAAATGCGCACTACAGCTTTAAATGAGATTGTTTGTTGCTGTAGCTGTAGCTGTGCCAAGTCGAGATCTGCCTGCCATCGAATCCACAGTTACTCCGCAGGCTTCGCTATCGCCTCTGTGGTGTTGACGGAAACTATTCATGCAGCCTACTTTGTCAGCGAGCACGGACATAACATACATTTAGTCATCGGGCACGAAGAGCCTGTAGCCTATTCATCGATCTAATCGTATTGTGCATGATAGATAAATGTTCTAACTTTACGCACGTAGAATAGACAACATCAATCCACGTCAAGGCACTTGTTGATTTGAATAGGCTTCCTCACAGCCGTCCGCTGCTTGGGAGTACTACTTAGTTTTTGGGGTGGTGACCTGCGGCTACAGATGGATCGGAGTCCATTGGGAGGTTGTCATTAGTTTACCCAGGTTGTGTGTTACAGAGGCGGCTACAAATGGCGATGATCCTCGGTTTTTAAGAGGTGGACAGCCCGGCAGCGTCCTTCAGGAACGTCAACATCCTCACTATCAGCTACCGAGGGAGGGGGCATGGGCAACCAGGTGGATAAAATGAAACTGTCACATCTAAGTTACGCAGAAGTTCCCACAATGGACCCCAACGGGCTGGACACTGAGGAGGGTCCTCGGATCGGAGTGTCATATATTTTCTCAACAGATGACGAGGAACAGGAGGGTGAAAACCGTAACGTAGACGGAGCGGATAAGGAGCACCACACTGGTACGGAACAGAAACACTACGACAAGCGCAACGAGGTGGATTGCGCTGTTTACCACCGGGAGGAATGTATTTATGAGAAGAGCGTCAAGACCGCGGGCATGGAAATATACTCCCCCGAGAACATACTACACAAATGCAAGGCAGGTGACCTGGTGGAGTTTGTAACCACGGGGCAGTACCCCCACTGGGCGGTGTATGTCGGTGACTTCCAGGTGGTGCACCTGCACAGAGCAGAGATAAAGAACAGCTTCCTGACAGACGCCAGCCAGGGAAGGAGATGTAGGATAGTCAACGATCTGTATAAATTCAAAGCCCTCAGTGCCGAGATGGTGGTTCAGAACGCTATGGAACAGGTAGGAGCTAAAGACAGAGAGTTGAGCTGGAGAAATTCAGAGTGCTTTGCCGCTTGGTGCAGGTTTGGCAAACGGGAGTTCAAAATGGGCGGGGAGATCCGGATAGGAAAACAGCCATACAGGTTAAAGATCCTGATGTCAGATAAACAGTCTCACATGCTGGAGTTCCAGTGTTTAGAGGACTTGGTCACGGAGAAGAGGAGACACGACCAGGTGGGAAGGACATCAGTGGTCCAGGAGCTGGCCAATCATTTGAACAGTGTGGAAGAGATCAAAAGGAATCCACTCAGTGATCCAATAACTGCACAGATTGCTCAGTGATCTGATGGATTTAAGATGATGATGTCCCTTTCCTATCTAATCACAGACCACTAAGTGGAGTACCAAACACACATTTTATAATACATGTTGATGAATTGAATCAAATGGCACATTCTGTTTTTTGATGAATTGAATCAAATGGCACATTCTGATGAATAGAATCAAATGGCACATTCTGATGAATAGAATCAAATGGCACATTCTGTTTTTTGATGAATAGAATCAAATGGCACATTCTGTTTTTTGATGAATAGAATCAAATGGCACATTCTGATGAATAGAATCAAATGGCACATTCTGTTTTTTGATGAATAGAATCAAATGGCACATTCTGTTTTTTGATGAATAGAATCAAATGGCACATTCTGTTTTTTGATGAATAGAATCAAATGGCACATTCTGTTTTTTGATGAATAGAATCAAATGGCACATTCTGTTTTTTGATGAATAGAATCAAATGGCACATTCTGTTTTTTGATGAATAGAATCAAATGGCACATTCTGTTTTTTGATGAATAGAATCAAATGGCACATTCTGATGAATAGAATCAAATGGCACATTCTGTTTTTTGATGAATAGAATCAAATGGCACATTCTGTTTTTTGATGAATAGAATCAAATGGCACATTCTGTTTTTTGATGAATAGAATCAAATGGCACATTCTGTTTTTTGATGAATAGAATCAAATGGCACATTCTGTTTTTTTGATGAATAGAATCAAATGGCACATTCTGTTTTTTGATGAATAGAATCAAATGGCACATTCTGTTTTTTGATGAATAGAATCAAATGGCACATTCTGTTTTTTGATGAATAGAATCAAATGGCACATTCTGATGAATAGAATCAAATGGCACATTCTGTTTTTTGATGAATAGAATCAAATGGCACATTCTGTTTTTTGATGAATAGAATCAAATGGCACATTCTGATGAATAGAATCAAATGGCACATTCTGTTTTTTGATGAATAGAATCAAATGGCACATTCTGTTTTTTGATTGATGGAGAAAATTGTCTCAAAGGTGCAGAATATGATTTGTTTATGAATCATAATGAAAACATGTTGTAGAGCATAGGTTGATCAATCATCTCGCTTATTGTACCGTACCAATCATCTGAGTCAAGTAAATTATCATTACATCTTTGCAATCGAACTGGCTTTTATTCCTGGCTGTCTACAGGTGTGTGTTTCTTCAGACACTCTCTCTAGGCCAAAATGGATGCTTTCCAAGTGGACCCCTATTCCCTATAGTGCACTACTTCTGCCCAGGGCTCCAAAGAAGTGCACTACTTCTGCCCAGGTCTCCAAAGTAGTGTAATATGAAGGGGATAGGGTGACGTTTGGAACACAACCATAGTCTTTTCATCATTTACTTCCTGTTTCTACATGCTTTACTGTCAGCCTCATACCAGAGTACTAGCCTGTTTCTACCTGCTTTACATACAGTCAGCCTCATACCAGAGTACTAGCCTGTTTCTACCTGTTTACATACAGTCAGCCTCATACCAGAGTACTAGCCTGTTTCTACCTGTTTACTGTCAGCCTCATACCAGAGTACTAGCCTGTTTCTACCTGTTTTAGTCAGCCTCATACCAGAGTACTAGCCTGTTTCTACCTGTTTACTGTCAGCCTCATACCAGAGTACTAGCCTGTTTCTACCTGTTTACAGTCAGCCTCATACCAGAGTACTAGCCTGTTTCTACCTGTTTACAGTCAGCCTCATACCAGAGTACTAGCCTGTTTCTACCTGTTTACAGTCAGCCTCATACCAGAGTACTAGCCTGTTTCTACCTGTTTATAGTCAGCCTCATACCAGAGTACTAGCCTGTTTCTACCTGCTTTAGTCAGCCTCATACCAGAGTACTAGCCTGTTTCCACCTGCTTTACAGTCAGCCTCATACCAGAGTACTAGCCTGTTTCTACCTGCTTTACATACAGTCAGCCTCATACCAGAGTACTAGCCTGTTTCTACCTGCTTTACAGTCAGCCTCATACCAGAGTACTAGCCTGGATCTACCTGTTTACAGTCAGCCTCATACCAGAGTACTAGCCTGTTTCTACCTGTTTACTGTCAGCCTCATACCAGAGTACTAGCCTGTTTCTACCTGTTTACAGTCAGCCTCATACCAGAGTACTAGCCTGTTTCTACCTGTTTACAGTCAGCCTCATACCAGAGTACTAGCCTGTTTCTACCTGTTTACAGTCAGCCTCATACCAGAGTACTAGCCTGTTTCTACCTGTTTATAGTCAGCCTCATACCAGAGTACTAGCCTGTTTCTACCTGTTTACAGTCAGCCTCATACCAGAGTACTAGCCTGTTTCCACCTGCTTTACAGTCAAGCTCATACCAGAGTACTAGCCTGTTTCCACCTGCTTTACAGTCAGCCTCATACCAGAGTACTAGCCTGTTTCTACCTGCTTTACAGTCAGCCTCATACCAGAGTACTAGCCTGTTTCCACCTGCTTTACATACAGTCAGCCTCATACCAGAGTACTAGCCTGTTTCTACCTGTTTACAGTCAGCCTCATACCAGAGTACTAGCCTGTTTCTACCTGTTTACAGTCAGCCTCATACCAGAGTACTAGCCTGTTTCTACCTGCTTTACATACAGTCAGCCTCATACCAGAGTACTAGCCTGTTTCTACCTGTTTACAGTCA
The DNA here is from genome assembly GCF_034236695.1 of Oncorhynchus nerka. Lineage (NCBI taxonomy): Eukaryota > Metazoa > Chordata > Actinopteri > Salmoniformes > Salmonidae > Oncorhynchus > Oncorhynchus nerka. Next base: position 102,782,547 of record NC_088399.1, on the reverse strand, counting down.
GCCTCATACCAGAGTACTAGCCTGTTTCCACCTGCTTTACAGTCAGCCTCATACCAGAGTACTAGCCTGTTTCCACCTGTTTACAGTCAGCCTCATACCAGAGTACTAGCCTGTTTCTACCTGTTTACAGTCAGCCTCATACCAGAGTACTAGCCTGTTTCTACCTGTTTAGTCAGCCTCATACCAGAGTACTAGCCTGTTTCTACCTGCTTTACAGTCAGCCTCATACCAGAGTACTAGCCTGTTTCTACCTGCTTTATAGTCAGCCTCATACCAGAGTACTAGCCTGTTTCTACCTGTTTTACATACAGTCAGCCTCATACCAGAGTACTAGCCTGTTTCTACCTGCTTTAGTCAGCCTCATACCAGAGTACTAGCCTGTTTCCACCTGCTTTACAGTCAGCCTCATACCAGAGTACTAGCCTGTTTCTACCTGCTTTACATACAGTCAGCCTCATACCAGAGTACTAGCCTGTTTCTACCTGCTTTACAGTCAGCCTCATACCAGAGTACTAGCCTGGATCTACCTGTTTACAGTCAGCCTCATACCAGAGTACTAGCCTGTTTCTACCTGTTTACAGTCAGCCTCATACCAGAGTACTAGCCTGTTTCTACCTGTTTACAGTCAGCCTCATACCAGAGTACTAGCCTGTTTCTACCTGTTTACAGTCAGCCTCATACCAGAGTACTAGCCTGTTTCTACCTGTTTACAGTCAGCCTCATACCAGAGTACTAGCCTGTTTCTACCTGCTTTACATACAGTCAGCCTCATACCAGAGTACTAGCCTGTTTCTACCTGTTTACAGTCAGCCTCATACCAGAGTACTAGCCTGTTTCCACCTGCTTTACAGTCAGCCTCATACCAGAGTACTAGCCTGTTTCCACCTGTTTACAGTCAGCCTCATACCAGAGTACTAGCCTGTTTCTACCTGTTTACAGTCAGCCTCATACCAGAGTACTAGCCTGTTTCTACCTGTTTAGTCAGCCTCATACCAGAGTACTAGCCTGTTTCTACCTGCTTTACAGTCAGCCTCATACCAGAGTACTAGCCTGTTTCTACCTGTTTACAGTCAGCCTCATACCAGAGTACTAGCCTGTTTCTACCTGTTTACAGTCAGCCTCATACCAGAGTACTAGCCTGTTTCCACCTGTTTACAGTCAGCCTCATACCAGAGTACTAGCCTGTTTCCACCTGCTTTAGTCCGCCTCATACCAGAGTACTAGCCTGTTTCTACCTGCTTTGTATACAGTCAGCCTGTTTCTTGGGACCTAGAACAAGCATCTCTGTTTTGTCCGAGTTTAAAAGTAGAAAGTTTGCAGCCATCCACTTCCTTATGTCTGAAACGCAGTGAAAGTTAACATTATGTTTTCGAATGACATCCCCAAGAGGTAAAATATATAGTGAAAACAATAGTGGTCCTAAAACGGAACTTTGAGGAACACCGAAATTTACAGTTCGATTTGTCAGAGGACAAACCATTCACAGAGACAAACTGATATTTCCAACAGATAAGATCTAAACCAGGCCAGAACTTTCCGTGTAGACCAATTTGGGTTTCCAATCTCTCCAAAAGAATGTGGTGATCGATGGTATCAAAAGCAGCACTAAGATCTAGGAGCACGAGAACAGATGGAGAGCCTCGGTCTGATGCCATTAAAAGGTAATTTACCACCTTCACAAGTGCCGTCTCAGTGCTATGATGGGGTCTAAAACCAGACAGAAGCATTTTGTATACATTGTTTGTCTTCAGGAAGGCAGTGAGTTGCTGCGCAACAGCCTTTTCTAATATTTTTGAGAGGAATGGAAGATTCGATATAGGCCGATAGTTTTTTATATTTTCTGGGTCAAGGTTTGGCTTTTTCAAGAGAGGCTTTATTACTGCCACTTTTAGTGAGTTTGGTACACATCCGGTGGATAGAGAGCCATTTATTATGTTCAACATAGGAGGGCCAAGCACAGGAAGCAGCTCTTTCAGTAGTTTAGTTGGCATAGGGTCCAGTGTGCAGCTTGAAGGTTTAGGGGCCATGATTATTTTCATCATTGTGTCGAGAGATATAGTACTAAAACACTTGAGCGTCTCTCTTGATCCTAGGTCCTGGCAGAGTTGTGCAGACTCAGGACAACTGAGCTTTGAAGGAATACGCAGATTTAAAGAGGAGTCCGTAATTTGCTTTTTAATAATCATTATCTTTTCCTCAAAGAAGTTCATGAATTTATCACTGCTAAAGTGAAAGCCATCCTCTCTTGGGGAATGCTGCTTTTTAGTTAGCTTTGCGACAGTATCAAAAAGGAATTTCGGATTGTTCTTATTTTCCTCAATTAAGTTAGAAAAATAGGATGATCGAGCAGCAGTAAGGGCTCTTCGGTACTGCACGGTACTGTCTTTCCAAGCTAGTCGGAAGACTTCCAGTTTGGTGTGGCGCCATTTCCGTTCCAATTTTCTGGAAGCTTCCTTCCAGTTCTCTGCTGCGAATGACTGGAACTAATTGCAAAAATCTCTGAAACTAGAAACACATCTCCCTCACTAGCTTTACGCACCAGCTGTCAGAGAAGCTCACAGATTACTGCACCTGTACATATCCCATCTATAATTTAGCCCAAACAACTACCTCTTTCCCTACTGTATTTATTTATTTATTTTGCTTCTTTGCACCCCATTATTTCTACTTTGCACATTCTTCCACTGCAAATCTACCATTCCAGTGTTTTACTTGCTATATTGTATTTACTTTGCCACCATGGCCTTTTTTTTGCCTTTACCTCCCTTATCTCACCTCATTTGCTCACATCGTATATAGACTTATTTTTCTACTGTATTATTGACTGTTTGTTTTACTCCATGTTTGTTTTACTCCATGTGTAACGCTGTGTCGTTATATGTGTCGAACTGCTTTGCTCTATCTTGGCCAGGTCGCAGTTGTAAATGAGAACGTGTTCTCAACTAGCCTATCTGGTTAAATAAAGGTGAAATAAATATATCTATCAGTGTACCTGAATAGTTGACTGTCAGACTTGTCAGCCTATCTATTAAGGCACTTCTTTATAGATACGATGTCACATTAAAGGTGGTAAAGGAAGTAAAATAGGGAGTTCTTCATACCAAGACGGCCCTGGTCCTTTTCTTGTGACCCTGTGATGTGGGCATGTTAGTAGCAGCTCCGGGGTGAAGTGTCCCTTAGGTACAGACCTAGGATCAGCTTCCCCTCACCCAATCCTAACCTTAATCATTAGTGGTGGAAATAGCAAAACCGATCCAAGATCAGCGTCTAGAGGCAACTTCACTCGACACAGATGTCTCTCTAGTGACCACTGATGTGGGTATGTTAGTAGAGTGGATAATGTTGAGAGGATGGATGGATTCATCCACAAAGTGTTGTGGTGGTTATTCAGGATTTCTGTAGTTGGGGGAGAGAGCATGTTATGTGTAGCAAATAGCAGGAATTAGTATTTATTTTCAGCTGGTGCACTGAGCACTTAGTCAGTCAGCCAGCCAGCCAGTGTTATATGAAGGTTCTGTTTGTCTATATCATTGGGTTTACTTTCAGCTGCTAAACAGTCAGTCAGCCAGTCAGCCAGCCAGTCAGTCAGTCAGCCAGTCAGTCAGTGTTATATGAAAGTTCTGTTTGTCTATATCATTGGGTTTACTTTCAGCTGCTAAACAGTCAGTCAGCCAGTCAGCCAGCCAGTCAGTCAGTCAGCCAGTCAGTCAGTGTTATATGAAAGTTCTGTTTGTCTATATCATTGGGTTTACTTTCAGCTGCTAAACAGTCAGTCAGCCAGCCAGTCAGTCAGTCAGTCAGTCAGTGTTATATGAAAGTTCTGTTTGTCTATATCATTGGGTTTACTTTCAGCTGCTAAACAGTCAGCCAGCCAGTCAGTCAGTCAGCCAGTCAGTCAGTGTTATATGAAAGTTCTGTTTGTCTATATCATTGGGTTTACTTTCAGCTGCTAAACAGTCAGTCAGCCAGTCAGCCAGCCAGTCAGTCAGTCAGCCAGTCAGCCAGTCAGTCAGTCAGCCAGTCAGTCAGTGTTATATGAAGGTTCTGTTTGTCTATATCATTGGGTTTACTTTCAGCTGCTAAACAGTCAGTCAGCCAGTCAGTCAGTCAGTCAGTCAGTCAGCCAGCCAGTCAGTCAGTGTTGTACTGTGGAACCTTCGCTCTATCTCAGGGATTGACCTTAAGGGTTGACCTATTGCCTGGGGTAGGTGAACTGAGCAGTCGGATAGTTGAGCCTCTGCTCTGAGGTTGCCCAGGTCATAAAAATAATACAAAAACTGCAAAGGATTCCAGTATGCCTAACCTAAAACAAATCTTTCATCCCCATTGTTAATTGAAAGACAAAACAATTTATTGAATTTTGGCATCTGGCCAAGTTGTGCTTTCTCTGTGGTTGCCCCATTAGTCAGGTGATTTCAAAGTGAATTCCAGTAGCCTAACATAGGGGCTATAGACTGACTTAGCACAGTTTCCCCTTCCCCAAGGTCAGAGTTACTACACATGCTGCTGGCAGTAATGGAATTACCTGTTTGATGCAACAGCATACTAATCAGCTACCAATTCATTTAAACAAATATATACAACCGTCTTGTACAGGCTACCTGAGTACAGGCTACCTGAGTACAGGCTACCTGAGTACAGGCTACCTGAGTACAGGATACCTGAGTACAGGCTACCTGAGTACAGGATACCTGAGTACAGGCTACCCGAGTACAGGATACCCGAGTACAGGATACCCGAGTACAGGATACCCGAGTACAGGCTACCCGAGTACAGGCTACCTGAGTACAGGATACCTGAGTACAGGCTACCTGAGTACAGGATACCTGAGTACAGGCTACCTGAGTACAGGCTACCTGAGTACAGGATACCCGAGTACAGGCTACCCGAGTACAGGCTACCCGAGTACAGGATACCCGAGTACAGGATACCCGAGTACAGTTTACCCGAGTACAGGATACCCGAGTACAGTTTACCCGAGTACAGGCTACCCGAGTACAGGCTACCCGAGTACAGGCTACCCGAGTACAGGCTACCCGAGTACAGGCTACCCGAGTACAGGCTACCCAAGTACAGTTTACCCGAGTACAGGCTACCCGAGTACAGGCTACCCGAGTACAGGATACCCGAGTACAGTTTACCCGAGTACAGGCTACCCGACGACAGGCTACCCGAGTACAGGATACCCGAGTACAGTTTACCCGAGTACAGGCTACCCGAGTACAGGCTACCTGATTACAGTTTACCCGAGTACAGGCTACCCGAGTACAGGCTACCCGAGTACAGTTTACCCGAGTACAGGCTACCCGAGTACAGGCTACCCGAGTACAGTTTACCCGAGTACAGGCTACCCGAGTACAGGCTACCCGAGTACAGTTTACCAGAGTACAGGCTACCCAAGTACAGTTTACCAGAGTACAGGCTACCCAAGTACAGTTTACCCGAGTACAGGCTACCCAAGTACAGTTTACCCGAGTACAGGCTACCCAAGTACAGGCTACCCAAGTACAGTTTACCCGAGTACAGGCTACCCAAGTACAGTTTACCCGAGTACAGGCTACCCAAGTACAGGCTACCTGAGTACAGGCTACCTGAGTACAGGATACCTGAGTACAGGCTACCTGAGTACAGGATACCTGAGTACAGGCTACCTGAGTACAGGCTACCTGAGTACAGGATACAGGCTACCCGAGTACAGGCTACAGGTACAGGATACCCGAGTACAGGATACCCGGTACAGTTTACCCGAGTACAGGATACCCGAGTACAGTTTACCCGAGTACAGGCTACCCGAGTACAGGCTACCCGAGTACAGGCTACCCGAGTACAGGCTACCCGAGTACAGGCTACCCGAGTACAGGCTACCCAAGTACAGTTTACCCGTACAGGCTACCCAGGCTACCCGAGTACAGGATACCCGAGTACAGTTTACCCGAGTACAGGCTACCCGGGCTACCCGAGGATACCCGAGTACAGTTTACCCGAGTACAGGCTACCCGAGTACAGGCTACCTGATTACAGTTTACCCGAGCAGGCTACCCGAGTACAGGCTACAGTACAGTTTACCCGAGTACAGGCTACCCGAGTACAGGCTACCCGAGTACAGTTTACCCGAGTACAGGCTACCCGAGTACAGGCTACCCGAGTACAGTTTACCAGAGTACAGGCTACCCAAGTACAGTTTACCAGAGTACAGGCTACCCAAGTACAGTTTACCCGAGTACAGGCTACCCAAGTACAGTTTACCCGAGTACAGGCTACCCAAGTACAGGCTACCCAAGTACAGTTTACCCGAGTACAGGCTACCCAAGTACAGTTTACCCGAGTACAGGCTACCCAAGTACAGGCTACCTGAGTACAGGCTACCCGAGTACAGGCTACCCGAGTACAGGCTACCCGAGTACAGGCTACCCGAGTACAGGCTACCTGAGTACAGGCTACCCGAGTACAGTTTACCCGAGTACAGGCTACCCGAGTACAGGCTACCCGAGTACAGTTTACCCGAGTACAGTTTACCCGAGTACAGTCTACCCGAGTACAGTTTACCCGAGTACAGGCTACCCGAGTACAGTTTACCCGAGTACAGGCTACCCGAGTAAAGGCTACCCGAGTACAGGCTACAGGCTACCCGAGTACAGGCTACCCGAACCTGTATGACATGAGATGTCCTCACACTCTCTCCCAGCTTGGATAGAAATTTGAATAAAACGTGTCTATTAATGTCAAATAATAGTCACCCTCAACACTAGTTAACTAGGGATCATTCTGTGGTGTACTATCAGTCCACCCTCAACACTAGTTAACTAGGGATCATTATGTGGTGTACTATCAGTCCACCCTCAACACTAGTTAACTAGGGATCATTATGTGGTGTACTATCAGTCCACCCTCAACACTAGTTAACTAGGGATCATTATGCAGAGTACTATCAGTCCACCCTCAACACTAGTTAACTATGGAGTGTCAATACACCCAGTCACTACAAAGTGACAGGCATCCTTCCTAACTCAGTTGCTGGAGAGGAAGGAAACTGCTCAGGGATTTCACCATGAGGCCAATGGTGACTTTAAAACAGTTACAGAGAAAACAGATGGATGTGACAGAGTGAAAACTGTACAGAATATGCATCCTGTTTGCACTAAAGTAAAACTGAAAAAAATGTAGCAAAGAAATTAACTTTATGTCCTGAATACAAAGTGTTTTGTGTGGGACAAATCTAACACAACGCATCACAGAGTACCACTCTTCATATTTTCAAGTGGCAAAGACGAGGACCTTTTTTAGGATAAAAGAAACAGAGCTAAGCACAGGCAACATCCTAGAGGAAAACCTGGTTCAGTCTGCTTTCCAACAGACACTGATAAATTCACCTTTCAGCAGGACAATAACCTAAAACACAAGGCCAAATATACACTGGAGTTGCTTACCAAGACGAATTTTAATGTTTCTTAGTGGCTGAGTTACAGTTTTGACTTAAATCGGCTTGAAAATCTATGGCAACCAACTTGACAGAGCTCGAAGAGTTAAAAGAATCATTTGCAAATGTTGTACAATCCAGGTATGCAAAGATCTTAGAGACTTACCCAGAAAAAGACAGATGTAATTGCTTCCAAAGGTGTTTTTAACGTGTTGACTCAGGGGTGTGAGATGTGTTTTCAGGTTGTCATTATGGGGTATTGTGTAAATGTAATCCATGTTGAATTCAGGCTGTAACACAACAACATGTGGAATGGGTCCAGGGGTATGAATACTTTCTGAAGGCATCCTATTGGTGTGAGCTGTGCGTCGAAATCTTGTGAAATAGAAACAAAAAGTCATTTTTTTTTTTTTTTTAGCTGGATCAGATCAAGTTTCTCTCGGAGCCGGCACGTTTTTTACGCCCAGGTTCCATTGAAATTAATAGGAGCGTCTCATGCTCTGCAAAGTTGAGCATCCGACGAAGCAGGACTCATTAAAACATTTTTTTTTTTTTTAACTTAGTGACAAAGTAATGGCAATTTTGTGTGTAAACAACTATTTTCACATTTTCGGGCAAGTGACAATAGTCTTTGGGGAATCCAAACATAGTGCTGACTTGTCCGATCAGACCTTAATGTCCCTGTATCAAGATCTTGGTGTTTATTTTCAGCTGGTGCACTAAGCACTGTCAGTCAATGGAATATGTGGAGGCTTCAATCTATACATGTTGCCAGTTTAACAGTGTTGCTTCCATCCCTCTCCTCACCCCAACCTGGGCTTGAACCAGGGACCCTCTGCACAAATGGACAACAGTCACCCTCGAAGCATCGTTTTCCTATCGTTGGACAAAAGCTGCGGACCTTGCAGAGCGAGGGAAACAACTACGTCAAGGTCTCAGAGCGAGGGAAACAACTACGTCAAGGTCTCAGAGCAAGGGAAACAACTACTTCAAGGTCTCAGAGCGAGGGAAAAAACTACTTCAAGGTCTCAGAGCGAGGGAAACAACTACTTCAAGGTCTCAGAGCGAGGGAAAAAACTACTTCAAGGTCTCAGAGCAAGGGAAACAACTACTTCAAGGTCTCAGAGCGAGGGAAACAACTACTTCAAGGTCTCAGAGCAAGGGAAACAACTACTTCAAGGTCTCAGAGCGAGGGAAACAACTACTTCAAGGTCTCAGAGCAAGGGAAACAACTACTTCAAGGTCTCAGAGCGAGGGAAACAACTACTTCAAGGTCTCAGAGCAAGGGAAACAACTACGTCAAGGTCTCAGAGCGAGTGACGTCACGATTGAGACGCTACTAGCGCGCACCGCTAACTAGCTAGCCATTTCACATCGGTTACACTAGCCTATCTGTTCCTCTGTTTCTAACGGAGTTAGATCACGTGTTAGAACCAGGAGAACAGGAGTTGTAATTATCAGAGGCTCTCTCCCAGTAAGGTTGAATAGGATCTGAAAGCGTGAGGGCATACTGGACTATACCTCAGGACTACCTGACATGATGACTCCTTGCTGTCCCCAGTCCACCTGGCCGTGCTGCTGCTCCAGTTTCAACTGTTCTGCCTTATTATTATACGACCATGCTGGTCATTTATGAACATTTGAACATCTTGGCCATGTTCCGTTATAATCTCCACCCGGCACAGCCAGAAGAGGACTGGCCACCCCACATAGCCTGGTTCCTCTCTAAGTTTCTTCCTAGGTTTTGGCCTATCTAGGGAGTTTTTCCTAGCCACCGTGCTTCTACACCTGCATTGCTTGCTGTTTGGGGTTTTAGGCTGGGTTTCTGTACAGCACTTTGAGATATCAGCTGATGTACGAAGGGCTATATAAATACATTTGATTTGGTTTGATTTGATACAGGAGCTTTACCCAATTATACAATGAACTAGGCTCTACCCCTACAGGGATCTACAGGCTAGCTACCAACTAGCCCTGTTCTATAGTACCGATGAAGGACTCTTCTTCCATTGACAGAGAACAGGTGTTCGACATCACATTCGCTCCAAGAATGAATTAGCACAATAAGAGAAACCACTTGCCTAGGCGTTTATTGTTGAAAACACTCTGCTGTTCCACTATTTATAGGAAATTGGCACTGCAAATTCCATTCCCAATAATAAAAACGGGCCATTTTCCAAGTTGCAATTTAGGCCTCAATCTTTATTTTACCTTTACAAGTCAGTTAAGAATTTTTTATTTTATTTTCAATGGCGGTCTAGGAACAGTGGGTTAACTGGTCTAGGAACAGTGGCTTAACTGGTCTAGGAACAGTGGGTTAACTGGTCTAGGAACAGTGGGTTAACTGGTCTAGGAACAGTGGGTTAACTGGTCTAGGAACAGTGGCTTAACTGGTCTAGGAACAGTGGGTTAACTGGTCTAGGAACAGTGGGTTAACTGGTCTAGGAACAGTGGCTTAACTGGTCTAGGAACAGTGGGTTAACTGGTCTAGGAACAGTGGGTTAACTGGTCTAGGAACAGTGGGTTAACTGGTCTAGGAACAGTGGGTTAACTGGTCTAGGAACAGTGGGTTAACTGGTCTAGGAACAGTGGGTTAACTGGTCTAGGAACAGTGGGTTAACTGGTCTAGGAACAGTGGGTTAACTGGCCTAGGAACAGTGGGTTAACTGGTCTAGGAACAGTGGGTTAACTGGCCTAGGAACAGTGGCTTAACTGGTCTAGGAACAGTGGGTTAACTGAAGGACAGATTTATTTAGTCTTTTGTCAACCTTGTCAGCTCGGGGATTCGATCTTGCAACCTTTCGGTTACTAGTCCAACACTCTAACACAATGCTGCCCCAGGTAGCCTAGTGGTTGGATTAAAAACGGAATAAATAGTTCCCCCCCCCCCTCATCAATCTACTCACAATACGCCATAATGACAAAGCAAAAACAGGTTTCTAGAAATGTTTGCAAAGTATATATATATTAAAAAAAGGCCCTGAATACTTTTCCCGAATGCCCAGTATATGTAGATCAGCTTTAATACTGCAGCTAGATTGTAGCTTCCATCAATGTAATTGTCTGCATCATTTCCAATCCCCCATACATTATTGTCCCCTAACCCTACCACCCCTCCCCTAATTGGAGTAGACTAATGGACAACAACACTTAGGCTTCTACTTCCAGCTTATACATTTTACAGACACAGTGTATTTTCCAACGTAGTGGGTGCTGTCTCCAACTAAGGAGGGGTTACAGCAGCATCTAGTTCATCTGCACAGGTTCTGACAGCTAAGCTATAAAAAAAACGCCATTCCAAAAGAGGTCCGGAAATCACGGTCACAAATATAAATTATATTCTATTAGAACACACCAACAACTACACGTATCGAGGACTAAATATCAGCAACACAGCTTTCACTGTAAACAAGCTGAGAGGCAACGCAGAGAGCATTCTACGCCATTTAAAGGAAAATTAAAATCAAAATTCTAATTACAATCTCGCTCAAAGAGTTTTGCAAGACTGAAATGCATGTGCCAAAGAAAACCTCCAAATAAGGCATGTAGAGCAGAACGGGGCCAAAACCCCCTCCTCGTTCGAATAGAAAAAAGAGACATCACATTTTACAACCATCTAAAAACAAGTGACCTCAAAACATTCCATCACACAGCTCTACAATGTCAAGAGATGAAACGAGTCCCCTCAGTCAGCTGGTTCTGAGGCTCAGTTCACTAACCCAAACCAACCCCATAGAGCCTCAGGACAGCAGTCAGTCAGCTGGTTCTGAGGCTCAGTTCACCAACCCAAACCAACCCCATAGAGCCTCAGGACAGCAGTCAGTCAGCTGGTTCTGAGGCTCAGTTCACCAACCCAAACCAACCCCATAGAGCCTCAGGACAGCACTCAGCCAGCTGGTTCTGAGGCTCAGTTCACTAACCCAAACCAACCCCATAGAGCCTCAGGACAGCAGTCAGCCAGCTGGTTCTGAGGCTCAGTTCACTAACCCAAACCAACTCCATAGAGCCTCAGGACAGCAGTCAGCCAGCTGGTTCTGAGGCTCAGTTCACTAACCCAAACCAACTCCATAGAGCCTCAGGACAGCAGTCAGTCAGCTGGTTCTGAGGCTCAGTTCACTAACCCAAACCAACTCCATAGAGCCTCAGGACAGCAGTCAGTCAGCTGGTTCTGAGGCTCAGTTCACTAACCCAAACCAACCCCATAGAGCCTCAGGACAGTACTCAGCCAGCTGGTTCTGAGGCTCAGTTCACTAACCCAAACCAACCCCATAGAGCCTCAGGACAGCAGTCAACTAGCTGGTTCTGAGGCTCAGTTCACCAACCCAAACCAACCCCATAGAGCCTCAGGACAGCAGTCAGTCAGCTGGTTCTGAGGCTCAGTTCACCAACCCAAACCAACCCCATAGAGCCTCAGGACAGCAGTCAGTCAGCTGGTTCTGAGGCTCAGTTCACTAACCCAAACCAACCCCATAGAGCCTCAGGACAGCACTCAGCCAGCTGGTTCTGAGGCTCAGTTCACCAACCCAAACCAACCCCATAGAGCCTAAGGACAGCACTCAGCCAGCTGGTTCTGAGGCTCAGTTCACTAACCCAAACCAACCCCATAGAGCCTCAGGACAGCAGTCAACTAGCTGGTTCTGAGGCTCAGTTCACCAACCCAAACCAACCCCATAGAGCCTCAGGACAGCAGTCAGTCAGCTGGTTCTGAGGCTCAGTTCACCAACCCAAACCAACCCCATAGAGCCTCAGGACAGCAGTCAGTCAGCTGGTTCTGAGGCTCAGTTCACCAACCCAAACCAACCCCATAGAGCCTCAGGACAGCACTCAGCCAGCTGGTTCTGAGGCTCAGTTCACCAACCCAAACCAACCCCATAGAGCCTCAGGACAGCAGTCAGCCAGCTGGTTCTGAGGCTCAGTTCACCAACCCAAACCAACCCCATAGAGCCTCAGGACAGTACTCAGCCAGCTGGTTCTGAGGCTCAGTTCACTAACCCAAACCAACCCCATAGAGTCTCAGGACAGCACTCAGCCAGCTGGTTCTGAGGCTCAGTTCACTAACCCAAACCAACCCCATAGAGCCTCAGGACAGTACTCAGCCAGCTGGTTCTGAGGCTCAGTTCACTAACCCAAACCAACCCCATAGAGCCTCAGGACAGCACTCAGCCAGCTGGTTCTGAGGCTCAGTTCACCAACCCAAACCAACTCCATAGAGCCTCAGGACAGTACTCAGCCAGCTGGTTCTGAGGCTCAGTTCACCAAACCAAACCAACTCCATAGAGCCTCAGGACAGCAGTCAGCCAGCTGGTTCTGAGGCTCAGTTCACCAACCCAAACCAACCCCATAGAGCCTCAGGACAGCACTCAGCCAGCTGGTTCTGAGGCTCAGTTCACCAACCCAAACCAGCCCCATAGAGCCTCAGGACAGCACTCAGCCAGATGGTTCTGAGGCTCAGTTCACCAACCCAAACCAACCCCATAGAGCCTCAGGACAGCACTCAGCCAGCTGGTTCTGAGGCTCAGTTCACTAACCCAAACCAACCCCATAGAGCCTCAGGACAGCAGTCAGCCAGCTGGTTCTGAGGCTCAGTTCACCAACCCAAACCAACCCTGTAGAGCCTCAGGACATCACTCAGCCAGCTGGTTCTGAGGCTCAGTTCACTAACCCAAACCAACCCCATAGAGCCTCAGGACAGCACTCAGCCAGCTGGTTCTGAGGCTCAGTTCACCAACCCAAACCAACCCCATAGAGCCTCAGGACAGCACTCAGCCAGCTGGTTCTGAGGCTCAGTTCACTAACCCAAACCAACCCCATAGAGCCTCAGGACAGCAGTCAGTCAGCTGGTTCTGAGGCTCAGTTCACTAACCCAAACCAACCCCATAGAGCCTCAGGACAGCAGTCAACTAGCTGGTTCTGAGGCTCAGTTCACCAACCCCATAGAGTCTCAGGACATCACTCAGCCAGCTGGTTCTGAGGCTCAGTTCACTAACCCAAACCAACCCCATAGAGCCTCAGGACAGCACTCAGCCAGCTGGTTCTGAGGCTCAGTTCACCAACCCCATAGAGTCTCAGGACATCACTCAGCCAGCTGGTTCTGAGGCTCAGTTCACTAACCCAAACCAACCCCATAGAGCCTCAGGACAGCACTCAGCCAGCTGGTTCTGAGGCTCAGTTCACCAACCCAAACCAACCCCATAGAGCCTCAGGACAGCAGTCAGTCAGCTGGTTCTGAGGCTCAGTTCACCAACCCAAACCAACCCCATAGAGCCTCAGGACAGAACTCAGCCAGCTGGTTCTGAGGCTCAGTTCACCAACCCAAACCAACCCCATAGAGCCTCAGGACAGCACTCAGCCAGCTGGTTCTGAGGCTCAGTTCACCAACCCAAACCAACCCCATAGAGCCTCAGGACAGCACTCAGAAAATCTAGCTCAACCAAATCATCACAAAGCAAAAATAAAAATATATCACCTATTGGAAAGACATCACAAAACAATAAGTAAACTTCAATGCTATTTGTCTCTAAATAGACAGTAAATGGTGTCAGACTATCGGACACCTTTTTTGCACTATTGGTTAGTGCCTGTGAGGTCTACACCTGTTGTATTTAGCATTTTAGTGTAAAGTCTGAGGATCCTGAGGATCTCCTCATGGACACACAAATATAGAGAGAGTAAATCTTAATAGAGAACAGGGGAATTTCTTCCACCTCACAGAACTTGAGGTACGAACAAATGTCATGATCCGGAGAAAGTATAAAAGATCGTTGAAGAATCCAGCTACGACCTGGACCGTTTGTTACGACTTGGGGAAGCTCATGGGAGAGGGTGTGGCCACATTATCATAACGCTGTTTATATAATAGCCTCAGATATGAGGTTTACATCTAATTGTTGTATAAGATGAATGAGTGAGTGTGATACTGTTTACACAATTTTACAATGTGATTTTGGACTGTTGAATGAAGGAAAACTCAAAAAGGGAATTGGAGTTAATCAGAGGACCGCCCCTGGGCCCAGTTAGGGTCAGGCCTCCTGGACCGCCCCTGAGCCCAGTTAGGGTCAGGCCTCCTGGACCGCCCCTGAGCCCAGTTAGGGTCAGGCCTCCTGGACCGCCCCTGAGCCCAGTTAGGGTCAGGCATCCTGGACCGCCCCTGAGCCCAGTTAGGGTCAGGCATCCTGGACCGCCCCTGAGCCCAGTTAGGGTCAGGCCTCCTGGGACAGCCCTTTTCTGCAATTCCGAATAAAATCCAACTTTGAGAAATTATCACCAGACCATGTTTTTCTCCATTAGGAGGGGACAAAGGTTGCAGACCAGACTGCTGAATCTTTCAACCATACCACGTAGTTAAACTCTTAGACTATCGATACCGACAGAATAAGAACAAGTCTTTGTTATTAATTACTAGTCTGCAGCTAGGAATTCGATATCATTGAACGCGAAGAACGACAACCGCCGAAACATCCATCCTATAACACGTGAATGAGTGTCACTTTGAACTATCCCCTCTAACCACGACGGAGAGAGAGAGACGGACAATTCTACAAAATAAACAACTTTTCAACAGAGATCAAGACGACACACTGAGCGTAAATATATATATTGATTGCAATTGTTCCCGAATGAGTGAGCGTTTATGTGCAAAGGATTAGCATTTCAATTGTTATAATTATCACTCTGAGGTGACTTCTTAGTCGACCCCCACTTCCCCTTTAGTCTAACAAGCCGCCATGCCGGTTTAGCCCACTAGGGCACATTCTCCTATCATTACATTTACCTTGTTTGTTTGTTTGTTTAAGCATTTCTGTTAATTACTTAGTTAGTAATAAATAAATAATTGAAGACAATTGATGTATGGATGACTCAGAGGGGAGACTGGGTTCGTGCAGATAAACAACAATTTACGATGTTTGGAATGAGACTAACGTGAGGTAAAGTAAATAATTCATTAATTCGAAGACTAATTGGTCAGATAACATTTCTGAAAAGTTATTTTAGGAAATGATAACTTTGTAATCTGAATATTTTCCTTGGTGCCCCGACTTCCTAGTTAATTACAGTTACATGATTAATCAGTTTAATCGCGTAATACTAATTACAGAGAATCTTTGATAAAACTAAGTCTTCAATTTAATGATAGTAAAGATACGACACAGCACATGTGAGAAATAAACTTTGATTTGATTTGACCACAGTGACTGATAGAAACCTGAGGAAAACACTGACGAGGTACAGACTCCAACAAAACAATTGACTTTGCTGACGATGATGACACAGCCTTTAGGCCGTGTGGTGCCACCTCTCTCTCAACGTGATCAAGACAAAGGAGATGATTGTGGACTACAGGACCGAGCACGCACACATTCTCATTGACGGGGCTGTAGTGGAGCAGGTTGAGAGCTTCAAGTTCCTTGCATCACCAACAAACTATTATGGTCTATCATAGTCCAAACACACCAAGACAGTAGTGAAAAGGGCACGACAAAACCTATTCCCCCTCAGGAGACTGAAAAGATTTGGCATTGGTCCTCAGATCCTCAAAAGGTTTTACAGCTGCACCATTGAGAGCATCCTGGCGGGTTGCATCACCGCTTGGCATGGCAACTGCTCGGGCATCTGAACATCTCTTCAGAGGGTAGTGCGTACAGCCCAGGACATCACTGGGGCCAAGCTTCCTGCCATCCAGGACCTCTGTACCAGGCGAAGTCAGAGGAAGGCCCTAAAAATGGTCAAAGACCCCAGCCACCCTAGTCATAGACTGTTTTCTCTGCTATCGCACGGCAAGCGGTACTGGAGCGCCAAGTCTAGGTCCAAAAGGCTTCTTAACAGCTTCTACCCCCCAAGCCATAGGACTCCTGAACAGCTAATAAAATGGCTCCCCAGACTTTTTGCATTGTCCCCCCACCCCCTTTTACGCTGCTGCTACTCTCTGGTTATTATCTATGCATAGTCACTTTAACTCTACCTACATGTATACTACCTCAATAACCTCGACTAACTGGTGCCCCGCACATTGACTCTGTTCCCTGTACCCCCTGTATATAGCCTCGCTATTGTTATTTTAATGCTGCTCTTTAACTATTTATTTTAATTACATTTTTTACTCATCTATTTCTTTACTTAACACTGATTTTTCTTAACTGCATTGTTGCTTAAGGGCTTGTTAAGGTCTACACCTGTTTGTATTAGGCTCATGTGACAAATCATATTTGATTTGACTCAGTGAACACAGTCTGAGACAGGTCATCACAGACAAACCTGGCTGCCCAGAGAGGACAGGCTGGCTATAGAGACCGGTCATCACAGACAAACCTGGCTGTCCAGAGAGGACAGGCTGGCTATAGAGACCGGTCATCACAGACAAACCTGGCTGCGCAGAGAGGACAGGCTGGCTATAGAGACCGGTCATCACAGACAAACCTGGCTGCCCAGAGAGGACAGGCTGGCTATAGAGACCGGTCGTCACAGACAAACCTGGCTGCCCAGAGAGGACAGGCTGGCTATAGAGACCGGTCATCACAGACAAACCTGGCTGCCCAGAGAGGACAGGCTGGCTATAGAGACCGGTCATCACAGACAAACCTGGCTGCCCAGAGAGGACAGGCTGGCTATAGAGACCAGTCATCACAGACAAACCTGGCTGCCCAGAGAGGACAGTCTGGCTATAGAGACCGGTCGTCACAGACAAACCTGGCTGCCCAGAGAGGACAGGCTGGCTATAGAGACCGGTCATCACAGACAAACCTGGCTGCCCAGAGAGGACAGGCTGGCTATAGAGACCGGTCGTCACAGACAAACCTGGCTGCCCAGAGAGGACAGGCTGGCTATAGAGACCGGTCATCACAGACAAACCTGGCTGCCCAGAGAGGACAGGCTGGCTATAGAGACCGGTCGTCACAGACAAACCTGGCTGCCCAGAGAGGACAGGCTGTGCTCACTCTGCTCCAGGGGAGAGGTAGAGACAGAGCTGCATTTCCTATTGCACTGTGACAAATACTTAGACTGAAGAGAATCTTCCTTCCCCAAAATTATCATTCAGTACAAAGAATTCGAAACTATAAAAGACTTATAAAAAAATCTAATATTTATTGGGTGGAAAGCCTCAATGTGCAGTTTTGGAGGCCAAATATGTGTCCTTCTGCCACAACCTGAGGGACAGCTAGTGAAAAGTGTAATGTAATGTCGATAATATTTCCATTTAGTTTTGTTTTGTCTTTCATACCACGTCATGTGTCTTCTCAGTCAGGTTGAGACTGGTCTACTAATATTGCTGTAATGTGTTATTACTCTCATTAATGTTGTTGGTGTAGCTCCTGTTAATAGTGAAACCATTTCCACTACTACTATTATTGATGGCTTACTGATGTTGGGCCCACCATTGCTGTTTTATGTGTACTTTGACAATGTAAGAAATGTAACTTGCCATGCCAATAAAGTCTACTGAATTGAATTTAGAGACAGAGAGAGATGTGATTACATCTGACACACTGGGAGACAGAGAGAGAGACAGAGAGAGACTAGTGATTACATCTGACACAGAGACAGAGACAGACTAGTGATTACATCTGACACACTGAGAGACAGAGAGAGACAGATACAGAGAGAGACTAGTGATTACATCTGACACACTGAGAGACAGAGAGAGACAGATAAAGAGAGAGACTAGTGATTACATCTGACACACTGAGAGACAGAGACAGACTAGTGATTACATCTGACACACAGAGACAGACAGAGAGAGAGAGACTAGTGATTACATCTGACACACAGAGACAGACAGAGAGAGAGAGACTAGTGATTACATCTGACACACTGAGACAGACAGAGAGAGACTAGTGATTACATCTGACACACAGAGACAGAGACAGACAGAGAGACTAGTGATTACATCTGACACACAGAGACAGAGACAGACAGAGAGAGAGAGACTAGTGATTACATCTGACACACTGAGACAGACAGAGAGAGACTAGTGATTACATCTGACACACAGAGACAGACAGAGAGAGACTAGTGATTACATCTGACACACAGAGACCGACAGAGAGAGACTAGTGACTACATTTGACACACTGGGAGACAGAGACAGACAGAGACAGAGAGAGACTAGTGATTACATCTGACACACAGAGACAGAGAGAGAGACAGATACAGAGAGAGACTAGTAATTACATCTGACACACTGAGAGACAGAGAGACAGAGACAGAGAGAGAATAGTGATTACATCTGACACACAGAGACAGAGACAGACAGACACAGAGAGAGAGAGAGAGAGAGAGAGATTCTCAAAGAATTCCCGATTTTGATACTCTCCCATATCTACTGGGTGAAATACCACAGTGTACCATCACAGCAGCAAGATATGACCTGTTGCCACAAGAAAAGGGCAACCAGTGAAGAACAAACACCATTATAAATACAACCCATATTTATGTTTATTTATTTTACCTTTTGTACTTTAACTATTTGCACATCGTTACAACACCTTATATAGACATAATATGACATTTGAAATGTCTTTATTCTTTTGGAACTTCTGTGAGTGTAATGTTTACTGTACAGTTTAATTGTTTTTTTTCACTTCTGTTTATTATCTACTTCACTTGCTTTGGAAATGTTAACACGTTTCCCATGCCAATAAAGCCCCTTGAATTGAATTGAGAGACAGAGAGAGAGAGACAGAGGTAGAGAGACAGGTAGAGAGACAGGTAGAGAGACAGAGGTAGAGAGACAGGTAGAGAGACAGAGAGAGAGAGACAGAGGTAGAGAGACAGGTAGAGAGACAGAGGTAGAGAGACAGAGGTAGAGAGACAGAGGTAGAGAGACAGGTAGATAGACAGAGAGAGAGAGACGGGAGAGACTAGTGATTACAGCTGACACACTGAGGGACAGAGAGAGGGGGGAGGAGAGTTGCTTTAAGCATTTGTTGTTTTTCTTTTCTTATGTTCTGCTTTTACCTGAGCTGTGCCTTCGCTCCTTCCAACTCATTGTCATTGATCACAGTGTCCCCTGTCTTTAGTCGTTTTTCCCCCAGGGTGACGCAGCAGTGTCTCCTTCATTCTGGTAAGCCATGTATAAAATTATGCAAATATTCCATGACAAAGATTAGGTAGGTAAATTTAGCATGAACTCTGATGTAACCGCTGCGTACTTGAATCAAAACGCTCAACTTCAAGTCATTAATGTAATGTTAACTAATGTTTGTGTTGGGTAGAAGTGAAAGGGAACAGTGTAGCTTATGTTTTGGATCATTTCTGTGTCTGTGTTGGGTGGAAGTGAAAGGGAATAGTGTAAAGTGTGTGTGTGTATTGTGCGTGAATAATGGCTAAAGCGATATAATTCACGAATGCATTTGACTGTTTTTAATATTGGTTGTACTAGACTTTACAACATATACTGTTCTAAATGTAGCTTAATGTAAGTGATTCATATTATGGTGTTTCTATTCCAAGAAAAAACGAAAATGCATTTTGCAGTAACCTATGTAGGGTTTCCGTTAGGACAATATGGCGCTGTACAACGTGACCAGTCGGGAGGAGACCTAAGTGACTGAGTGAAGAGCATAGTAATCCTAACATTTCCACAGCATAATTCTAGTCTAACCGATACCCAAACGGAGATTCAGTGAAGATAAAAATCTGATTGATTTATCAAGACCGGTCCCCATGCTGGTCTCAGAGCAGCGCGAAACGGTGCTGAAATAGTTGACATGTGGGTAGGCTATTGCTTCAAATCCTATTATAACAATTGGATGACTGTGGATGTTCCAGTACGCAACAATGTGTTGCCTTCATTAGCCTGCTTTATTCCACTATTTCTGTCATTCAGTGATATTTATTCCAATATTTCTGTCATTCAGTGATATTTATTCCCATAGTAATTAGCCTACTTTATTCCAATATTTCTGTCATTCAGTGATATTTATTCCCATAGTAATTCGTTATCCATCCAGATGTGGTTAGAAACCAGTGCATGTAGTGGGTTATGCAAAGACATGGGTGAATTTATTTATTAATACATTTAAAGTCCCTAAACCTGGCAATAGTCTATTGTCCTGCTGATAGCCCATCAAGAGTCTACTGTCCTGCTGATAGCCCATCAAGAGTCTACTGTCCTGCTGATAGCCCATCAAGAGTCTACTGTCCTGCTGATAGCCCATCAAGAGTCTACTGTCCTGCTGATAGACCATCAAGAGTCTACTGTCCTGCTGATAGCCCATCAAGAGTCCTGCTGATATCCCATTAAGGGTCTATTGTCCTACTGATAGCCCATCAAGAGTCCTAATGATAGCCCATCAAGAGTCCTGCTGATAGCCCATCAAGAGTATATTGTCCTGCTGATAGCCCATCAAGAGTCTATTGTCCTGCTGATATCCCATCAATAGTATATTGTCCTGCTGATATCCCATTAAGCGTCTATTGTCCTACTGATAGCCCATCAAGAGTCCTGCTGATATCCCATTAAGGGTCTATTGTCCTACTGATAGCCCATCAAGAGTCCTACTGATAGCCCATCAAGAGTCCTGCTGATAGCCCATCAAGAGTATATTGTCCTGCTGATAGCCCATCAAGAGTCTACTGTCCTGCTGATAGCCCATCAATAGTCTACTGTCCTGCTGATAGCCCATCAAGAGTCTACTGTCCTGCTGATAGCCCATCAAGAGTCTACTGTCCTGCTGATAGCCCATCAATAGTCTACTGTCCTGCTGATAGCCCATCAAGAGTCTACTGTCCTGCTGATAGCCCATCAAGAGTCTACTGTCCTGCTGATAGCCCATCAAGAGTCGAGTGTCCTGCTGATAGCCCATCAAGAGTCGAGTGTCCTGCTGATAGCCCATCAAGAGTCTACTGTCCTGCTGATAGCCCATCAAGAGTCTACTGTCCTGCTGATAGCCCATCAAGAGTCTACTGTCCTGCTGATAGCCCATCAAGAGTCTACTGTCCTGCTGATAGCCCATCAAGAGTCTATTGTCCTGCTGATAGCCCATCAAGAGTCTACTGTCCTGCTGATAGCCCATCAAGAGTCTATTGTCCTGCTGATATCCCATCAATAGTATATTGTCCTGCTGATATCCCATTAAGCGTCTATTGTCTAATGATAGCCCATCAAGAGTCCTGCTGATATCCCATTAAGGGTCTATTGTCCTACTGATAGCCCATCAAGAGTCCTACTGATAGCCCATCAAGAGTCCTGCTGATAGCCCATCAAGAGTATATTGTCCTGCTGATAGCCCATCAAGAGTCCTGCTGATAGCCCATCAAGAGTCTATTGTCCTGCTGATAGCCCATCAAGAGTCTATTGTCCTGCTGATAGCCCATCAAGAGTCCTGCTGTGATATCCCATCAAGAGTCTATTGTCCTACTGATAGCCCATCTAGAGTCTATTGTCCTGCTGATAGACCATCAATAGTATATTGTCTTAGTGGACAATGGGGCGGCAAGGTAGCCTAGTGGTTAGTGGTTAGAGCGTTGGACTAGTAACCGGTAGGTTGCAAGTTCAAACCCCCGAGCTGACAAGGTACAAATCTGTCGTTCTGCCCCTGAACAGGCAGTTAACCCACTGTTCCTAGGCCGTCATTGAAAATAAGAATTTGTTCTTAACTGACTTGCCTGGTTAAATAAAGGTTAAATAAAAAATAAAAATAAATAAAAATCAAGAGTATATTGTCCTGCTGATAGCCCATCAAGAGTATATTGTCCTGCTGAAAGCCAGTGGATAGCTTCTTTTGAACATGTACAGTAGGGTACAATAGGCTAGTAATGATAAAATAACGCTTAGATAAATCTACTGTTGGTCTTTACTCTCTGTTGCACAATTTTACATTGTATTCCATTTACAGACTATTCAATGACTTTTTAAAAATGCCAACTTTTTTTGAACTAGGCAAGTCAGCTAAGAACACGTTCACATTTTCAATGACAGCCTAGGAACAGTGGGTTAACTGCCTTGTTCAGGGGCAGAACCACATATTTTTTACCTTGTCAGCTCAGGGATTCAATCTAGCAACCTTTCCGTTACTGGCCCAATGCTCTAACCACTAGGCCACCTGCTGGTTACTGGACCAACGCTCTAACCACTAGGCCACCTGCTGGTTACTGGCCCAACGCTCTAACCACCAGGCCACCTGCTGGTTACTGGCCCAACACCCTAACGACTAGGCTACCTGCCGCCCCATGAAGATTATGTGCGGTTGGTTAGCGAAGGCAATCTATAATCTGCTGGCATCCCGGCACAACATCAACATCGCTCTAATCACAGTCAGAAGACAGTTGGAGAACCTTGAGTGGACTTTTTGAAATGCTCGGAAAGACATTTTATATATATATAAAAAATGTATATATATATATTTATATATATATATATATATATATATATATATATATTCTTTTTTTTTAAACTATTTTCTACAATGTAGAATAATAGTGAAGACATCAAAACTATGAAATAACACATATGGAATTATGTTCTACAGTGGCAGGTGAAAGTATTTTACTATTTTGTTGCTTTACAACCTGGAATAGAAATAGATTTTTGGGGGAGAGATTGTATAATTTGATTTACAACGTATTTATATCAGCCCTTTAATTACAATGAAGAGCAAGACGTGTTGCTCTGTTCTGGGCCGGCTGCAGATTAACTAGGTCTTTCCTTGGACCACACTACTGACCACAACTGGACAATAATCAAGATTAGACAAAACTAGAGCCTGTAGGACTTGCTTTTGGAGAGTGGTGTCAAAAAAGCAGAGCATCTCTTTATTGCGGACAGACCTCTTCTTTACAACTATTGAATCTACAGTGGCTTGCGAAAGTATTCACCCCCTTGACATTTTTCCTATTTGTTGCCTGGATGGATTTTTGGGGGTTTGTATCATTTGATTTACACAACATGCCTACCACTTTAAAGATGCAAAATATGAGACAAAAAAAAACAGAAAACTTGAGCGTGCATAACTATTCAACCCCCCCCAAAGTCAATACTTTGTAGAGCCACCTTTTGCAGAAATTACAGCTGCAAGTCTCCTGGGGTATGTCTCTATAAGTTTGGCACATATAGCCACTGGGATTTTTCAAGGCAAAACTGCTCCAGCTCCTTCAAGTTGGATGGGTTCCGCTAGTGTACAGCTATCTTTAGTCATACCAGGGATTCTCAATTGGATTGAGGTCTGGGCTTTGACTATGCCATTCCAAGACCTTTACATGTTTCCCCTTAAACCACTCGAGTGTTGCTTTAGCAGTATGCTTAGGGTCATTGTCCTGCTGGAAGGTGAACCTCCGTCCTCAAATCTCTGGAAGATTGAAATAGCTTTCTCTCAAGAATTTCCCTGTATTTAGCGCCATCCATCATTCCTTCCATTCTGACCAGTTTCCCAGTCCCTGCCGATTAAAAACATCCCCACAGCATGATGCTGCCACAACCATGCTTCACTGTGCATATGGTGTTCTTGGGATGATGAGAGGTGTTGGGATTGTTCTAGAAATAGAGTTTTCCTTGATGGCCAAAAAGCTCAATTTTAGTCTCATCTGACCAGAGTACCTTCTTCCATATGTTTGGGGAGTCTCCCACATGCCATTTTGGTGAACACCAAACATGTTTGCTTATTTTTTTCTTTAAGCAAAGGCTTTTTTTCTGGCCACTCCTCCGTAAAGCCCAGCTCTGTGCAGTGTACGGCTTAAAGTGGTCCTATGGACAGATACTCCAATCTCCACTGCAGCTCTTTCAGGGTTATCTTTGATCTCTTTGTTGCCTCTCTGATTAATAACATCCTTCCCTGGTCTGTGAGTTTTGGTGGGTGGTCCTCTCTTGGCAGGTTTGTTGTGGTGCCATATTCTTTAATTTTTTAAATAATGGATTTAATGTTGCTCCGTGGGATGTTCGAAGTTTCAGATATTTTTTTAGAATCCAACCCTGATCTGTACTTCTCCACAACTTTGTCCCTGACCTGTTTGGAGAGCTCCGTGGTGTTCATGGTGCTGCTTGCTTGGTGGTGCCCCTTGCTTAGTGGTGTTGCAGACTCGGTGGCCTTTCAGAACAGGTGCAATATACTGAGATCATGTGACAGATAATGTGACACTTGGATTGCACACAGGTGGACTTTATTTAACTAATTATGTGACTTCTGAAGGTAATTGGTTGCACTAGATCTTATTTAGGGGCTTCATAGTAAAGGGGGTGAAAACATACAGTATACAAATATACATACATAGGCACACACCACTTTTCTGTTTTTATTTTTTTACAATTGTTTTAAACAAGTTATTTTCTTCATTTCACTTCACCAGTTTGGACTATTTTGTGTATGTCCATTACATGAAATCCACATCTTACACAGCCTGGAGGTG
The DNA here is from genome assembly GCF_034236695.1 of Oncorhynchus nerka. Classification (NCBI taxonomy): domain Eukaryota; kingdom Metazoa; phylum Chordata; class Actinopteri; order Salmoniformes; family Salmonidae; genus Oncorhynchus; species Oncorhynchus nerka. The sequence continues at coordinate 102,757,793 of NC_088399.1, read as the reverse complement.
TGTTGGGTCATTGTCCTGTTGAAAAACAAATGATAGTCCCACTAAGCACAAACCAGATGGGATGGCGTATTGCGGTAGAATGATGTGGTAGCCATGCTGGTTAAGTGTGCCTTGAATGCAGAGATCATCCGTTCACCTTCATCTGCGTCTCACAAAGACATGGCGGTTGGAACCAAACATCTCAAAATATTGGATTCCAGACCAAAGGACAGATTTCCACCGGTCTAATGTCCATTGCTCATGTTTTTTTGGCCCAAGCAAGTCTCTTCTTGTTATTGGTGTCCTTTAGTAGTGGTTTCTTTGCAGCAATTCGACCATGAAGGCCTGATTCATGCAGTCTCCTCTGAAAAGTTTATGTTGAGATGCGTCTGTTACTTGAACTCTGTGAAGCATATATTTGTGCTGAAATCTGAGGTGCAGTTAACTCTAACTGATCCTCTGCAGCAGAGCTCCTGGGTCTTCCTTTCCTGTGGCGGTCCTCATGAGAGACAGTTAACTCTAACTTATCCTCTGCAGCAGAGCTCCTGGGTCTTCCTTTCCTGTGGCGGTCCTCATGAGAGACAGTTAACTCTAACTTATCCTCTGTAGCAGAGCTCCTGGGTCTTCCTTTCCTGTGGCGGTCCTCATGAGAGACAGTTAACTCTAACTTATCCTCTGCAGCAGAGCTCCTGGGTCTTCCTTTCCTGTGGCGGTCCTCATGAGAGACAGTTAACTCTAACTTATCCTCTGCAGCAGAGCTCCTGGGTCTTCCTTTCCTGTGGCGGTCCATGAGAGTCAAATTCATCATAGCACTTGATGGTTTTTGCGACTGACCTTGATGAAACCTCCAAAGTTCTTGACATTTTCCGGATTGACTGACCTTCATGTCTAAAAGTAATGATGGACTGTCGTTTCTCTTTGTTTATTTGAGCTGTTCATGGTTGAGAGAAGTTTGTGCAAAGCTGTCATCATGGCAAAGGGTGGCTACTTTGAAGAATCTAAAATACACTTTCTTGGTCACTACATGATTCCATATGTGTTATTTAATATTTTTGATGTTGTCACTATTATTCTACAATGTAGAAAATAGTAAAAAATAAAGAAAAACCCTTGAATGAGTATGTGTGTCCAGACTTTTGGCTGGTACTGTATGTTCACCCTCCTATTGGCCTCGGTCCAAAGCAGTGTTCCACTTGGGATGCAACCAGGCTGAGTGAGTAATTATTTGTTTAACATGTTTAACATGACTCTGTTTAGCATGACTCTCTGAAAGCGAGTGATTCATAACCGTGTGAATGTCAATTTTCATATTCAATGTGGATGGAGTGTGAGGCAGGAGTGGTAACTCACAAATAATCATTGTGGTTCAAAATATGTTTTTGTCTCTAAACTGAATTGGTAATATTCAGGGAAAGGAAAGGGGAAAAACCTAGTCTGTTATACAACTGAATGCATTCAACTGAAATGTGTCTGCCTCATTTAACCCTCTGAATCAGAGTGGTACGGGGGACTGCCTTAATCCACATCCATGTCATCTCCGCCCCGGGGAACAGTTGATGTTGGGCGTTAACTGCCTTGCTCAAAGGCAGAACGGCAGATAGTTTTTTCTTCAGTGCTTTCAGAGTGGTATCTGTGTGACAGAGGTGGTTTGCTGAATCACTCACATTCTAATTGTAACCTTGCCTGAGACCTGAATATCTAGGCTTTAGCTCAATAGACTAACACAGTTTTGTGGAGCTCAGGAGACCTGGGTTTGAACCCCCGGCGGTCACATATGTAGTGTCTGGGTGTAGACCAGCGGTTGCTGTAGCAGCTGTAGTCCTATGCTCCATGATACTGGTAGTTGTCAGACTGCTCCCTTGAATAACCATTATTCGGACACTACTCATAGTCTACTCTCTAATTGTCAAGTATGGATGTGTCCTTAAGGGCCCTGGTCCAAGGTAGTGCACAACATAGGGAATAGGGAGCCATTTGGGATGCGGAATATATCTCATTACTCTGGCTAAGGGGAGCTTGTTAGATGTATAGTAGCCCGGGCCTGCATTTACAATATCTCTGATGTTCATTGTCTAAATGTTAGTCTCTTCATTTGACCTGAACAGACACATGATGGAAATAGCCCCTAAGGGTGTATATTTGGCAGAACTCTTCAAAGTGTGAGCAATGTGAACATATTGGTCATGTAATTTTGATGTGGTGGAAGCATCTAACTAACCTAACTAGCAGTAGGCAGACAGCCCACCCAGCTCCCTGCTAAGTCAAGCTCCATCGACAGCTGTCTCTCTCTCTGTGTGTGTGTGAATGTAAAATCTGACGGCCTCTTGCCATCTGCTCAGAGAACAAGGGACCAGGATGAGAGATACTATGTGTCATCTTCATTTCCAGAGTTATTGAAGAAGCTCTGGATCTCTGCTGGGCTGAGTCTGTGGGAGGTTAGAGGCTCTAGATCTCTGCTGGGCTGAGTCTGTGGGAGGTTAGAGGCTCTAGATCTCTGCTGGGCTGAGTCTGTGGGAGGTTAGAGGCTCTAGATCTCTGCTGGGCTGAGTCTGTGGGAGGTTAGAGGCTCTAGATCTCTGCTGGGCTGAGTCTGTGGGAGGTTAGAGGCTCTAGATCTCTGCTGAGCTGAGTCTGTGGGAGGTTAGTTAAAGGCTCTAGATCTCTGCTGGGCTAAGTCTGTGGGAGGTTAGAGGCTCTGGATCTCTGCTGGGCTGAGTCTGTGGGAGGTTAGAGGCTCTAGATCTCTGCTGAGCTGAGTCTGTGGGAGGTTAGTTAAAGGCTCTAGATCTCTGCTGGGCTGAGTCTGTGGGAGGTTAGTTAGAGGCTCTAGATCTCTGCTGGGCTGAGTCTGTGGGAGGTTAGTTAAAGGCTCTAGATCTCTGCTGGGCTGAGTCTGTGGGAGGTTAGTTAAAGGCTCTAGATCTCTGCTGGGCTGAGTCTGTGGGAGGTTAGTTAAAGGCTCTAGATCTCTGCTGGGCTGAGTCTGTGGGAGGTTAGTTAAAGGCTCTAGATCTCTGCTGGGCTGAGTCTGTGGGAGGTTAGAGGCTCTAGATCTCTGCTGGGCTGAGTCTGTGGGAGGTTAGTTAGAGGCTCTAGATCTCTGCTGGGCTGAGTCTGTGGGAGGTTAGAGGCTCTAGATCTCTGCTGGGCTGAGTCTGTGGGAGGTTAGAAGCTCTAGATCTCTGCTGGGCTGAGTCTGTGGGAGGTTAGAAGCTCTAGATCTCTGCTGGGCTGAGTCTGTGGGAGGCTAGAGGCTCTAGATCTCTGCTGGGCTGAGTCTGTGGGAGGTTAGAGGCTCTAGATCTCTGCTGGGCTGAGTCTGTGGGAGGTTAGAAGCTCTAGATCTCTGCTGGGCTAAGTCTGTGGGAGGTTAGAGGCTCTGGATCTCTGCTGGGCTGAGTCTGTGGGAGGTTAGAGGCTCTAGATCTCTGCTGGGCTGAGTCTGTGGGAGGTTAGTTAAAGGCTCTAGATCTCTGCTGGGCTGAGTCTGTGGGAGGTTAGTTAGAGGCTCTAGATCTCTGCTGGGCTGAGTCTGTGGGAGGTTAGTTAAAGGCTCTAGATCTCTGCTGGGCTGAGTCTGTGGGAGGTTAGTTAAAGGCTCTAGATCTCTGCTGGGCTAAGTCTGTGGGAGGTTAGAGGCTCTGGATCTCTGCTGGGCTGAGTCTGTGGAAGGTTAGAGGCTCTAGATCTCTGCTGGGCTGAGGTTATAGTGGTTCTAGTGGCTCTAATGGTTCTAAAGGCTCTTATGGCTCTAATGGTTATAGTGGTTCTAATGGTACCAGGAGTTCGAATAGCTCTACTGGTTCTAATGTTCTCGTGGTTCTAGTGGATCTAATGGTTCTAATGGGTCTAATGGTACTGATGATTCTAATGTTGCTGATGGCTCTAATGGCACTAATGGTTCTAATTGTATTACTGGATCGAGTGGTTCTAATGGTAATAATGGTTGTAATGGTACGAATGGTTCTAATGGTACTAATGCTACGAATGGTTCTAATGATACTAGTGGTTCTAATGGCACTGATGGTATGAATAGTTCTAGTGGTTCTAATGGTATTTATGGTTCTAATGGTACTAATGGTTCGAATAGTTCCAATGGTTCGAATGGTACTAATAGTTCTAGTGGTTCTAATGGTACTGATGGTTCCAATGGTACTGATGGTTCTAATGGTACTAATGGTATTGACATTTCTAATGTTGCTGATGGTACTAATGGCTCTAATGGCACTAATAGATCTAATGGTACTAATTTTTCTAATGGTACGACTGGTTCTAGTGGTTCTAATGGCTATAATGGTTCTAATGGTACTGACGGTACTAATGGTTCTAATGGTAATAATGGTATGAATGGTACGAATGGTTCTAATGGTACATATGGTTCTAATGGTAAGAATGGTATGAATGGTTCTAATGGTTCTAATGGTGCTAATTGTTCTGATGGTACTAATGCCTCTAATGGCACTAATGGCTCTAATAGGTATAATGGTACTGATGGTTCTACTGGTACTAATGGTTCTAAAGGTACTGATGGTTCTAATGGTACTAATGGTTCTAATGGTACTGATGGTTCTAATGGTACTGATGGTACTAATGGCACTAATAGCTCTAATGGTACAACTGGTTCTAGGGGTTCTAGTGGTTCTAGTGGCTCTGATGGTTCTAATTGCTCTAATGGTTCTAGTGGCTCTAATGGTTCTAGTGGTTCTTATGGTTCTAGGAGTTCTAGTAGCTCTAATGGTTCTAATGGTTCGAGTGGCTCTACTGGTTCTAATGGCTCTAATGGCTCTAATGGTTCTAGTGGTTCTAATGGTTCCAGGAGTTCAAATAGCTCTAATGGTTCTAATGGTTCTCGTGGTTCTAGTGGATCTAATGGTTCTAATGGATCTAATGGTTCTCGTGTTTCTAATGGTTCTAATGGCTCTAGTGGCTCTATTGGTTCTAATAGTTCTAGTGGTTCTAATAGTTCTAGTAGTTCTAATGGTTCTAAATGCTCTAATGGTTCTAATGGTACTAATCAGGGTCAGAAGTTTACATACACTCAATAATTTTTTGGTAGCATTGCCTTTAAATTGTTTATCTTGGGTCAAACGTTTTGGGTAGCCTTCCACAAGCTTCCCACAATAAGTTCTGCCCACACATTTTCTATGGGACTGAGGTCAGGGCTTTGTGATGGCCACTCCAACACCTTGACTTTGTTGTCCTTAAGCCATTTTGCCTCAACTTTGGAAGTATGCTTTGGGTTATTGTCCATTTGGAAGACCCATTTGCGACCAAGCTTTAACTTCCTGACTGATGTCTTGAGATGTTGCTTCAATATTTCCACATAATTTTAGTTTCTCATGATGCCATCTATTTTGTGAAGTGCATCATTCCCTCCTGCAGCAAAGCACCCCCACAACATGATGCTGCCACCGCCGTGCTTCACGGTTGGGATAGTGTTCTTCGGCTTGCAAGTCTCCCCATTTTTCCTCCAACCATAACGATGGTCATTATGGCCAAACAATTCTATTTTTGTTTCATCAAACCAGAGGACATTTCTCCAAAACGTAAGATCTTTGTCCCCATGTGCAGTTGCAAACCGTAGTCTGGCTTTTTTAATGGTGGTTTTGGAGCAGTGGCTTCTTCCTTGCTGAGCGGCCTTTCAGGTTTTTTCGATAAAGGACTTGTTTTACTGTGGCTATAGATACTTTTGTACCTGTTTCCTCCAGCATCTTCACAAGGTCATTTGCTGTTGTTCTGGGATTGATTTACACTTTTCGCACCAAAGTACATTCATCTCTAGGAGACAGAACGCGTTTCCTTCCTGAGCGGTATGACGGCTGCGTGGTCCCATGGTGTTTATACTTGCGTACTCGTCACGCCCTGGCCTTAGTTATCTTTGTTTTCTTTATTATTTTGGTTAGGCCAGGGTGTGACATGGGTGATTTATTGTGTTTAGTCTTGTCTAGGGGTTTATTAGATTAATGGGGTTGTGTTCAGTTTAATTGTCTAGGTAAGTCTATGGTTGCCTAGAGTGGTTCTCAATCAGAGGCAGGTGTTTATCGGGAACCATATTTAGGCAGCCATATTCTTTGGGTATTTTGTGGGTGATTGTTTCCTGTCTTTGTGTTTTATGCACCAGTTAGGACTGTTACGCTTTTCACGTTTATTGTTTTGTAGTTTGTTCATGTTTGAGTTTTCTTATTAAAGAACCATGAACTATAACCACTCTCCGTTTTGGTCCCAGGAGGAGTGACAGTTCTATTGTTTGTACAGATGAACGTGGTACCTTCAGACATTTGGAAATTGCTCCCAAGGAAGAACCAGACTTCTGGAGGTCTACAATTTTTATTTCTGAGGTTTTGGCTGATTTCTTTTGATTTTCCCATGATGTCAAGCAAAGATGCACTGAGTTTGAAGGTAGGCCTTGAAATACATCCACAGGTACACCTCCAATTGACTCAAATTATGTCAATTAGCCTATCAGAAGCTTCTAAAGCCATGACATCAATTTCGGGAATTTTCCAAGCGGTTTAAAGGCACAGTCAACTTAGTGTATGTAATCTACCGACTTCAACTGGCGGTTTTCCAACCCTCCTTCCCCAAATAACATCAGCCTGGATCCTACCTGGCTGTGGACCAAGTTGAGAGAATGGTTGGTACACTTCATTTGGATAGTCCATCTGTAGATGCTCTACAAACTATCTACTAACCATTACCCTGACCCTTATCCTAACCTTAACCCTTATCCTAACCTTAACCTTAACCTTAACCCTAGCACTAAACCTAACCCTTACCCTGACCCTTATCCTAACCTTAACCCTAGCACTAAACCTAACCCTTACCTTTACCCTAAACCTTATCCTAACCTTAACCCTAATCCTAGCACTAAACCTAACCCTTAGTCTAACCCTTATCCTAACCGTAACCCTTATTCTAGCACTAAACCTAACCCTTATTTTAACCATAACCTTAACATTAGCAAGCAGCTAAAGATAATTTGTTGATAGTATTAAAATCTGAATTGTCCAATTAAAGTGTGACCGATTTGGTTCATTTCCAAAAAGGCAACATTACATGGTGATAATAGCAACAAAGACTCCCATTATTTGATACATTTTACAATTTCCTTTTGATATTTTGAGTACAAATTGGATTTTAAAAGCCTGTTACATGAATGACATTTACATGTTAGTCATTTAGCAGACACTCTTTTCCAGACTGACCTAGTTAGTCATTTTAGCTATGTGGGATAACCACTTATCACAGGCATAGTAGGGTTTCAGCAGAGCCTGAAGTTAGGGAGGGGAAGTTCCTCATGCTGCTCCGTAGGTAAGAACCATGGTCTTATAGTGGATGAGAACTTCAACTGGAATCCAGTGGAGTGTGAGAAGCAGCAGGGTGACATGGGTGATCTTGGGAAGGTTGAAAACCAGGCGGGCTGTGGCGTTCTGGATAAGTTGCAGGAGTTTAATGGCACAAGAGGGGAGGCCAGCCAACAGAGTTGCAGTAGTCTAGAAGGTAGAGGACAAGAGGGGAGCCCAGCCAACAGAGAGTTGCAGTAGTCTAGAAGGTAGAAGACAAGAAGGGAGCCCAGCCAACAGAGTTGCAGTAGTCTAGATGGGAGAGGACAAGAGGGGAGCCCAGCCAACAGAGAGTTGCAGTAGTCTAGAAGGTAGAGGACAAGAGGGGAGCCCAGCCAACAGAGAGTTGCAGTAGTCTAGAAGGTAGAGGACAAGAGGGGAGCCCAGCCAAAAGAGAGTTGCAGTAGTCTAGAAGGTAGAGGACAAGAGGGGAGCCCAGCCAACAGAGAGTTGCAGTAGTCTAGAAGGTAGAGGACAAGAGGGGAGCCCAGCCAACAGAGAGTTGCAGTAGTCTAGAAGGTAGAGGACAAGAAGGGAGCCCAGCCAACAGAGTTGCAGTAGTCTAGATGGGAGAGGACAAGAGGGGAGCCCAGCCAACAGAGAGTTGCAGTGGTCTAGAAGGTAGAGGACAAGAGGGGAGCCCAGCCAACAGAGAGTTGCAGTAGTCTACAAGGTAGAGGACCAGAGGGGAGCCCAACCAACAGAGAGTTGCAGTAGTCTAGAAGGTAGAGGACAAGAGGGGAGCCCAGCCAACAGAGAGTTGCAGTAGTCTAGAAGGTAGAGGACAAGAGGGGAGCCCAGCCAACAGATAGTTGCAGTAGTCTAGAAGGTAGAGGACCAGAGGGGAGCCCAGCCAACAGAGAGTTGCAGTAGTCTAGATGGGAGAGGACAAGAGGGGAGCCCAGCCAACAGAGAGTTGCAGTAGTCTAGATGGGAGAGGACAAGAGGGGAGCCCAGCCAACAGAGAGTTGCAGTAGTCTATATGGGAGAGGACAAGAGGGGAGCCCAGCCAACAGAGAGTTGCAGTAGTCTAGAAGGTAGAGGACAAGAGGGGAGGCCAGCCAACAGAGAGTTGCAGTAGTCTAGAAGGTAGAGGACAAGAAGGGAGCCCAGCCAACAGAGAGTTGCAGTAGTCTAGAAGGTAGAGGACAAGAGGGGAGCCCAGCCAACAGAGAGTTGCAGTAGTCTAGAAGGTAGAGGACAAGAGGGGAGCCCAGCCAACAGAGTTGCAGTAGTCTAGATGGGGCAAGGACAAGAGGGGAGCCCAGCCAACAGAGAGTTGCTATTTTCTAGCTCTGATTCTATACTTTTATCTAATGGAAAAAACAAAATGTTAAATGTTTCTACATAAGACCGAATATAGCTGGTCTGTCTCATTTTCGTTTTGATAAATGTTTATGATATAACCATACCTCACAACAAGGTCACAGGTCCCTGATTGTTTGCTGTTTCCCAACAAGGTCACAGGTCCCTGATTGTTTGCTGTTTCCCAACAAGGTCACATGTCCCTGATTGTTTGCTGTTTGCCAACAATGTCACATGGACAATCCAACAGGTGGCAGGAGTGTTCCTGTAGAATCCACTTCCTCTTGGAAAACATGTTTGTTTAATTTTCACTCCCTCTTCGAGACAGTCAAGAGATGGCAGAGCTAAATGTTCATAGCTAAATGTTTTTAGCTAAATGTTTATACCTAAATGTTCAGATCTAAATGAGACCAACCACTCATGCAGAAAATAACTCACATGAACCATAATAATAATAAAGAATGGAAAAATCCTGTCGGCCCAGCACACTGTGTCTGTGCGCGCACACACACACACACACACACACACACACACACACACACACACACACACACACACACACACACACACACACACACACACACACACACACACACACACACACACACACACACACACACACACACAGTAGAGAGAGAGGAGGAGGAGGAGGAGGGAAGAGGAGCAATAAGCACTGGAATGCTCCCCTCTAGTGGCCACTGGGTAGTAAGACTGGAGTGCAATAAGCACTAGAATGATGCCCTCTAGTGGCCACTGGGTAGTATGACTGGAGTGCAATAAGCACTGGAATGCTGCCCTCTAGTGGCCACTGGGTAGTAAGACTGGAGTGCAATTAGGCCCATATTTGAACAAACATTTAGAAGAGAATTCCACTATCCATATAAACTTTTATCAAGGCAAAGAGTGGCTACTTTGAAGAATCTCATATATACAATACATTTAGATTTGTTTAGCACTTTTATGGTTACTTAATGATTCCATATGTGTTATTTCATAGTTATGTCTTCACTATTATTCAAAAATGTAGAAAATAGTAAAAATAAAGAAACACCCTTGAATGAGTAGGTGTGTACAAACTATGACTGGTACTGTATATATATATATATATATGTACACTACCGTTCAAAAGTTTGGGGTCACTTAGAAATGCCCTTGTTTTTGAAAGAAAAGCCATTTTTTTGTCCATTAAAATAACATCAAATTGATCAGAAACACAGTATAGACATTGTTAATGTTGTAAATGACAATTGTAGCTGGAAACGGATGATTTTTTTATGGAATATCTACATAGGCGCACAGAGGCCCATTATCACCCCGGTGTTCCAATGGCATGTTGTGTTAGCTAATCCAGGTTTATCATTTTTTTAAAGGCTAATTGATCATTAGAAAAGCCTTTTGGAATTATGTTAGCACAGCTGAAAACTGTTGTACTGATTAAAGAAGCAACAAAACTGGTCTTCTTTAGACTAGCTGAGTATCTGGTACATAAGCATTTGTCGGTTCGATTACAGGCTCAAATTGTCCAGAAACAAAGACTTTCTTCTGAAACTCGTCAGTCTATTCTTGTTCTGAGAAATGAAGGCTATTCCATGCGAGAAACTGCTAAGAAACTGAAGATCTCGTACAACGCTGTGTACTACTCCCTTCACAGAACAGCGCAAACTTGCTCTAACCAGAATAGAAAGAGGAGTGGGAGGCCCCGGTGCACAACTGAGCAAGAGGACAAGTACATTAGAGTGTCTAGTTTGAGAAACAGACACCTCACAAGTCTTCAACTGGCAGCTTCATTAAATAGTACCCGCAAAACACCTGTCTCAACATCAACATGTAGCGGCAGGTTGCCTAGTGGTTAGAGATTGAATCCCCGAGCTGACAAGGTAAAAATCTGTCGTTATGCCCCTGAACAAGGCAGTTAACCCACTGTTCCTAGGCCGTCATTGAAAATAAGACTGTCCCGCCTATCCGTAAGAAGTTACTTGCCTAGTTAAATAAATGTTTGTTTTTTAAACAGTGAAGAGACTACTCCGGGATGCCTTCTAGGAAGAGTTGCAAAGAAAAAGCCATATCTCAGACTGGCCAATAAAAAGAAAAGCTTAAGATGGGCAAAATAACACAGACACTGGACAGAGGACAGTTTCTCACATTCTTCTCTGCAGATCCTCTCAAGCTCTGTCATATAAAATAAAATTGTATTAGTCACATGTGCCAAATACAACCTTACATTGAAATGCTTACTTACGAGCCACTAACCAACAATGCAGTAAAATAAATATGAATAAGAAATAAAAGTAACAAGTAATTAAAGAGCAGCAGTAAAATAACAATAGCGAGACTATATACAGGGGGGTACCGATACAGAGTCAATGTGCGGGGACACCGGTTAGTCGAGGTCATATGTACCTGTAGGTAGAGTTATTAAAGTGACTATGCATAGATGATAACAACAACAGAGAAAAGCAGTTGTGTTAAAGGGGGGGATGCAAATATTCTGGTAATCCGTCTGGCCCTGTGGCCTTGTGAATGTTGACCTGTTTAAAGGTCTTACTCACATCGGCTGCGGAGAGCGTGATCACACACTGTCTTCCGGGACAGCTGGTGCTCTCATGCATGTTTCAGTGTTATTTGCCTCAAAGCAAGCATAGAAGTAGTTTTGCTCGTCTGGCAGGCTCGTGTCACTGGGCTGTGCTTCCCGTTGTAGTCTGTAATAGTTTGCAAGTCCTGCCACATCCGATGAGCATCAGAGCTGGTGTAGTGTTATTCGATCTTAGTCCTGTATTGATGCTTTGCCTATTTGATGGTTCGTCGGAGGGCATAGCGGGATTTCTTATAAGCTTCCGGGTTAAAGTCTCGCTCCTTGAAAGCAGCAGCTCTAGCCTTTAGTTCAGTGCAGATGTTGCCTGTAATCCATGGATTCTGGTTGGGGTATGTACGTACAGTCACTGTGGGGCTGCACTTATTGATGAAGTCAATGACTGATGTGGTGTACTCCTCAATGCCATTGGAGGAATCCCGGAACATATTCCAGTCTGTGCTAGAAAAATAGCCGTGTAGCTTAGCATCTGCTTTATCTGACCACTTTTTAATTGATTTGAGTCACTGGTACTTCCTGGTTTAATTTTTGCTTGTAAGCAGGAATCAGGAGGATATAATTATGGTCAGATTTGCCAAATGGAGGGCGAGGGAGAGATTTGTCTCTGTGTGTGGAGTAAAGGTGGTCCGGAGTTTTTTTCCCTCTGGTTGCACATTTATCATGCTGATAGAAACTTGGTAAGACCGATTTAAGTTTCCCTGCATTAAAGTCACCGTCCACTAGGAGCGCTACGTCTGGGAGAGCGTTTTTCTGTTTGCTTATGGCGGAAGACAGCTCCTTCAGTGCGGTCTTAGTGCCAGCATCAGTCTGTGGTGGTATGTAGACAACTATGAAAAATACAGATTAAAACTCTCTAGGTAGATACTGTGGTCTTACAGCTTATCAAGAGATACTCTACCACAGGCGAGCAACACCTTGAGGCTTCCTTAGATATTGTGCACCAGCTGTTATTTAGGTTGGATGGTCAGGTTGGATGGGGAGTGTTGCTGCACAGCTATTTTCATGTATCTCCAGAGATGATTGATTGGGGTCAAGTCTGGGCTCTGGCTGGGCCACTCATTCAGAGACTTGATCCAAATCCACTCCTGGGTTGTCTTGACTGTGTGCTTAGGGTCGTTGTCCCGTTGGAGGTAAACCTTCTCCCCAGTCTGAGGTCCCGAGTGCTCTGAAGCAGGTTTTCATCAAGGATCTCATTATACTTTGATCCGTTCATCTTTCCCTCGATCCTGACTAGTCTCCCAGTTCCTGCCGCTGAAAAACATTCCCACAGCATGATTCTGCCACCACCATGCTTCACCATAGGGATGGTGAAAAACATTCCCACAGCATGATTCTGCCACCACCATGCTTCACCATAGGGATGGTGAAAAACATTCCAACAGCATGATGCTGCCACCACCATGCTTCCCCGAAGGGAAGGTACCAGGTTTCCTCCAGATGTGACGCTTGGCATTTAGGCCAAAGAGTTCAATATTGGTTTAATCAGACCAAATAATCTTGTTTCTCATGGTCTGAGAGTTTTTAGGTGCCTTTTGGCAAACTCCAAGTGGGCTGTAATGTGCATTTTTACTGAAGAGTGGCTTCCGTGTTGCCACTACCATAAAGACCTGATTGGTGGTGTGAGGCAGAGATGGTTGTCTTTCTGGAAGGTTCTCCCATCTCCACAGAGGAATTCTGGAGCTCTGTAAGTGTGACAATTGGGTTCTTGGTCACCTCCCCGACCAAGGTCCTTCTCCTCCGATTCCTCATTTTGGCCAGTTGTCCAGCTCCGAAGGCCCTGTATAGCTCACTAGGTCAGGATGTAAATACATCTTTGTTGTAAATGTTTTAGGACCAAACTGGTTGCAGTTGTGGAAAAAAAGTCAATAGTTGGAGGAGTTTCAGAGTTCATCAAAAATAATCCCCCTGGGCGCAGATGAAATTTCCACATTGGTTCAACATCATTTCATCCAACCAGTGTGTGGCTTGTGGGATGCCGTGGTTGATTAGATGTTTCATCCAACCAGTGTGTGGCTTGTGGGATGCCGTGGTTGATTAGATGTTTCATCCAACCAGTGTGTGGCTTGTGGGATGCCGTGGTTGATTAGATGTTTCTTTCATTATTAATTACGCTATTTTCCCTTAAACCACATGGTCTAATAGCAGAAAGTCATGGACAATAGGGACACAGATATGGTTTTGTTTGTTATTCAAATATAAATTACCAAGGTTACCATAGATTATCTGTTAATTATCAAAATGACAGACGATTCCGATAACTTTGGTAAATTACCAGTAACTTCGCAACCCCACACAAAACTTGTGGTATGCCAGTGCAACACATGGGGATGTGTGAAACCTACTCCTCAACCTGAAGTGTCCCCACTTGCACCAGTGAATAGCTAGCTTTTCACGTGGCGCCAACTGGTAAGACGCTTCAGGAAGGCAGGCAAAGGTGCTAGCAAGGCAAAGGTGCTAGCAAGGCAAAGGTGCTAGCAAGGCAAAGGTGCTAGCAAGACAAAGGTGCTGGCAAGGCAAAGGTGCTAGCAAGGCAAAGGTGCTAGCAAGGCAAAGGTGCTAGCAAGACAAAGGTGCTGGCAAGGCAAAGGTGCTAGCAAGGCAAAGGTGCTAGCAAGGCAAAGGTGCTAGCAAGACAAAGGTGCTAGCAAGGCAAAGGTGCTAGCAAGGCAAAGGTGCTAGCAAGGCAAAGGTGCTAGCAAGGCAAAGGTGCTGGCAAGGCAAAGGTGCTAGCAAGGCAAAGGTGCAAAGGTGCTAGCAAGGCAAAGGTGCTAGCAAGGCAAAGGTGCTAGCAAGACAAAGGTGCAAAGGTGCTAGCAAGGCAAAGGTGCTGGCAAGGAAAAGGTGCTGGCAAGGCAAAGGTGCTGGCAAGGCAAAGGTGCTAGCAAGACAAAGGTGCAAAGGTGCTAGCAAGGCAAAGGTGCTGGCAAGGCAAAGGTGCTAGCAAGGCAAAGGTGCTAGCAAGGCAAAGGTGCTAGCAAGGCAAAGGTGCTAGCAAGACAAAGGTGCTGGCAAGGCAAAGGTGCTAGCAAGACAAAGGTGCTGGCAAGGCAAAGGTGCTAGCAAGGCAAAGGTGCTGGCAAGGCAAAGGTGCTGGCAAGGCAAAGGTGCAAAGGTGCTAGCAAGGCAAAGGTGCTAGCAAGGCAAAGGTGCTGGCAAGGCAAAGGTGCTAGCAAGGCAAAGGTGCTAGCAAGGCAAAGGTGCAAAGGTGCTAGCAAGGCAAAGGTGCTAGCAAGGCAAAGGTGCTGGCAAGGCAAAGGTGCTAGCAAGGCAAAGGTGCTAGCAAGGCAAAGGTGCAAAGGTGCTAGCAAGGCAAAGGTGCTAGCAAGGCAAAGGTGCTAGCAAGGCAAAGGTGCTGGCAAGGCAAAGGTGCTAGCAAGGCAAAGGTGCAAAGGTGCTAGCAAGGCAAAGGTGCTGGCAACGCAAAGGTGCTAGCAAGGCAAAGGTGCTGGCAAGGCAAAGGTGCTAGCAAGGCAAAGGTACTGGCAAGGCAAAGGTGCTGGCAAGGCAAAGGTGCTAGCAAGGCAAAGGTGCTAGCAAGGCAAAGGTGCTGGCAAGGCAAAGGTGCTAGCAAGGCAAAGGTGCTGGCAAGGCAAAGGTGCTAGCAATGCAAAGGTCCCGAGTTTGCGCCAGGAATGGGCCGAATCAGGAGGAAGTGCTACTCGTTAAGCAAGCAGTGCGACGTCCTTTACACCAGTGATTTGTGATAGTCTGTGTGTGTGGAAATAACTTTCTTCCATATTGCTCCACAAAGCCTGGAATATTAATGTGATATTGAACCCAGTTCAATGCAATACCTCAGATTCCTCTGGGGCTTGGTATAAATCAGGCCATAGTGACATTTAAATACTACCCAGTTTCCATTACATCAATGGAGCACCTGGCTGAGCCAAACCATCTCAGCCTCCAGAAGCACGAGCTACAGAGATGCTGAATGTCCCACAAATGGAACTCTATTCCCTGGTAGTGCACTACTTTAGACCAGGGACCCTGGTAGTACACTACTTTAGACCAGGGACCCTGGTAGTACACTACTTTAGACCAGGGACCCTGGTAAGTACACTACATTAGACCAGGGACCCTGGTAGTACACTACGTTAGACCATGGACCCTGGTAGTACACTATTTCAGACCAGGGACCCTGGTAGTGCACTACTTTAGACCAGGGACCCTGGTAGTACACTACTTTAGACCAGGGACCCTGGTAGTGCACTACTTTAGACCAGGGACCCTGGTAGGGCACTACTTTAGACCAGGGACCCTGTAAAGCAGGGGTTTAGAGCAGAAACTGTGATCCCCTGCAGGCCCAACTGGTTTAAAAACATAATGTGATATTAAACTGCTCCCGGATCTGTCTGTGCTAGAGTTAGCTACGCATACAGACCTGGCACCAGACTACTGTAATACAATGTAGAACCAGCTGCCTTAATGTCCCAGACTACTGTAATACAATGTAGAACCAGCTGCCTTAATGTCCCAGACTACTGTAATACAATGTAGAACCAGCTGCCTTAATGTCCCAGACTACTGTAATACAATGTAGAACCAGCTGCCTTAATGTCCCAGACTACTATAATACAATGTAGAACCAGCTGCCTTAATGTCCCAGACTACAGACACCACCAGACTACTGTAATACAATGTAGAACCAGCTGCCTTAATGTCCCAGACTACTGTAATACAATGTAGAACCAGCTGCCTTAATGTCCCAGACTACTGTAATACAATGTAGAACCAGCTGCCTTAATGTCCCAGACTACTGTAATACAATGTAGAACCAGCTGCCTTAATGTCCCAGACTACTGTAATACAATGTAGAACCAGCTGCCTTAATGTCCCAGACTACTGACACACCTCAACACACAGACACGCAGACACACTCCCTAACCCCCAACACACAGACACACTCCCTAACCCCCAACACACAGACACACTCCCTAACCCCTAACACACAGACACACTCCCTAACCCCCAACACACAGACACACTCCCTAACCCCCAACACACAGACACACTCCCTAACCCCCAACACACAGACACACTCCCTAACCCTCAACACACAGACACACTCCCTAACCCCCAACACACAGACACACTCCCTAACCCTCAAGACACAGACACACTCCCTAACCCCCAACACACAGACACACTCCCTAACCCTCAACACACAGACACACAGACAGACAGACACACAGACACACTCCCTAACCCTCAACAGTGAGGGTTAGGGAGTGTGTGATTGAGCAGCGAGCAGACACATGCTTGCATACCGTACTTTCACAGACCATCACCGTACATGTGTAGTTTCACAGGCCAACTTCTCAAACACTTTTCCACACTATCATGCACCATTCTGTAAACACCCTCTATATCATGCACCATACTGTAAACACCCTCTATATCATGCACCATACTGTAAACACACCCTCTATATCATGCACCATACTGTAAACACCCTCTATATCATACACCATACTATATACACCCTCTATATCATGCACCATACTGTAAACACCCTCTATATCATACACCATACTATATACACCCTCTATATCATGCACCATACTGTAAACACACCCTCTATATCATGCACCATTCTGTAAACACCCTCTATATCATGCACCATACTGTAAACACACCCTCTATATCATGCACCATTCTGCAAAAACCCTCTATATCATGCACCATACTATATACACACTCTATATCATACACCATACTATATACACCCTCTATATCATGCACCATGCCATACTGTAAACACCCTCTATATCATGCACCATTCTGTAAACACCCTCTATATCATGCACCATACTATACTATATACACGCTCTATATCATGCACCATACTATATACACCCTCTATATCATGCACCATACTATACTATATACACCCTCTATATCATGCACCACACTGTATACACCCTCTATATCATGCACCATACTATACTATATACAACCTCTATATCATGCGCCATACTGTAAACACACCCTCTATATCATGCACCATACTATACTATATACACCCTCTATATCATGCACCACACTGTATACACCCTCTATATCATGCACCATACTATATACACCCTCTATATCATGCACCATACCATACTATATACACCCTCTATATCATGCACCATACTATACTATATACACCCTCTATATCATGCACCATACTATATACACCCTCTATATCATGCACCATACTATATACACCCTCTATATCATGCACCATACTATATACACCCTCTATATCATGCACCATACTATACTATATACACCCTCTATATCATGCACCATACTGTAAACACCCTCTATATCATGCACCATACTGTAAACACAACCTCTATATTATGCACCATACTATATACACCTTCTATATCATGCACCATACTGTAAACACCCTCTATATCATGCACCATACTATAATATATACACCCTCTATATCATGCACCATACTATACTATATACACCCTCTATATCATGCACCATACATTTACATTTACATTTAAGTCATTTAGCAGACGCTCTTATCCAGAGCGACTTACAAATTGTAAACACCCTCTATATTATGCACCATACTATATACACCTTCTATATCATGCACCATACTGTAAACACCCTCTATATCATGCACCATACTATACTATATACACCCTCTAAATCATGCACCATACTATATACAGCCTCTATATCATGCACCATACTGTAAACACCCTCTATATCATGCACCATACTATATACACGCTCTATATCATGCACCATACTATATACACCCTCTAAAACATGCACCATACTATACTATATACACGCTCTATATCATGCACCATACTATATACACCCGCTATATCATGCACCATACTATTCTATATACACACCCTCTATATCATGCACCATACTATACTATATACACCCTCTATATCATGCACCATACTATATACACCCTCTATATCATGCACCATACTGTATACACCCTCTATATCATGCACCATACTATACTATATACACCCTCTATATCATGTGCCATACTGTAAACACACCCTCTATATCATGCACCATACTGTAAACACCCTCTATATCATGCACCATGCTATACTATATACACCCTCTATATCATGCACCATACTGTAAACACCCTCTATATCATGCACCATACTGGAAACACACCCTCTATATCATGCACCATACTATATACACCTTCTATATCATGCACCATACTATATACACCCTCTATATCATGCACCATACTGGAAACACACCCTCTATATCATGCACCATACTATATACACCCTCCATATCATGCACCATACTATATACACCCTCTATATCATGCACCATACTATATACACCCTCTATATCATGCACCATACTATACTATATACACCCTCTATATCATGCACCATACTGTATACACCCTCCATATCATGCACCATACTATACTATATACACCCTCTATATCATGCACCATACTGTAAACACACCGTCCATATCATGCACCATACTGTATACACCCTCTCGATCATGCACCATACTGTAAACACACCCTCCATATCATGCACCATACTATATACACCCGCTATATCATGCACCATACTGTAAACACACCCTCCATTTCATGCACCATACTATATTCACCCTCTATATCATGCACCATACTATATTCACCCTCTATATCATGCACCATACTATATTCACCCTCTATATCATGCACCATACTGTATACACCCTTCATATCATGCACCATACTATATACACCCTCTATATCATGCACCATACTATATACATCCTCTATATCATGCATCAGTGTCGCTGTCACTAAGTTAGAAGGTCCTGTCAGGTTGCCCAGCCAGGCTGGCTCTGACATGTTAGGTAAATACGTGTGTGTGTGTGTGTGGTGTGTGGTGTGTGGTGTGTGGGTGTGTGTGTGTGTGAGAGAGAGAGAGAGAGTAACGAGGCCTTGGCAGCGTCCCAGCAACAGGGAACTTCCAGTTAGCCAGTTGATTTCTAATCCAGCCCTAATCCAGCCCTAATCCAGCCCTAATCCAGCCCTAATCCAGCCCTAATCCAGCCCTCCCTAATCACCACTTACGTAACGCAGCTACAAAACCCTAACAAATGTGAGGACATCTATCTGGTAGTTCTTGTCGGTTAAACAACAAGCAGATTTACAGAAAAGTATTCGCCCCCTTGGCATTTTTCCTATTTTGTTGCCTTACACCCTGTAATTAAAATGGATTTTTATTTGGATTTCATGTAATGGACATAAATAACTTGTTACATACAAATTATAAAAATAAATAAATAAAAATGAAAAGTGGTGTGTGTATGTATTCACCCCCTTTACTATGAAGCCCCTCCCCTTTGATATGAAGCCCCTCCCCTTTGCTATGAAGCCCCTCCCCTTTGCTATGAAGCCCCTCCCCTTTGTTATGAAGCCCCTCCCCATTGCTATGAAGCCCCTCCCCTTTGCTATGAAGCCCCTCCCCTTTGCTATGAAGCCCCTCCCCTTTGCTATGAAGCCCCTCCCCTTTGCTATGAAGCCCCTAAATAAGATCTGGTGCAACCAATTACCTTCAGAAGTCACATAATTAGTTAAGTACTGAGTCTTGCTGTCACATGATTGCAAAACCCAAGATAGGAGCATGTCAAGTCATTTGTCTGTGACTAGTAGATTTTTAACCTACAAATAACCTATTCATTTCTGGTTGAGTAAATCCAGTTTCCTTGTTGTGTCGTGCAAACTATTTTGTTTTGCTGGTGTAAAGATCGCGGGTCTCCCTCAACTCAGACACATTTTGTTTTCTCGCTATTTGCACTTCTTTAGTTGAAGTTTACTAAAGGAACTCTCTCTCTGGCTGGCCTGGGTTCTGTCCTCAGATTTCCCTCTGCAGAGTGTCTGGTCCAGGCTGCTCCTCTTCCCTCTGCAGAGTGTCTGGTCCAGGCTGCTCCTCTTCCCTCTGTAGAGTGTCTGGTCCAACCTGCTCCTCTTCCCTCTGCAGAGTGTCTGGGCCAACCTGCTCCTCTTCCCTCTGCAGAGTGTCTGGTCCAGGCTGCTCCTCCTCCCTCTGCAGAGTGTCTGGTCCAACCTGCTCCTCTTCCCTCTGCAGAGTGTCTGGTCCAACCTGCTCCTCTTCCCTCTGCAGAGTGTCTGGTCCAACCTGCTCCTCTTCCCTCTGCAGAGTGTCTGGTCCAACCTGCTCCTCTTCCCTCTGCAGAGTGTCTGGTCCAACCTGCTCCTCTTCCCTCTGCAGAGTGTCTGGTCCAACCTGCTCCTCCTCCCTCTGCAGAGTGTCTGGTCCAACCTGCTCCTCTTCCCTCTGCAGAGTGTCTGGTCCAACCTGCTCCTCTTCCCTCTGCAGAGTGTCTAGGCCAACCTGCTCCTCTTCCCTCTGCAGAGTGTCTGGTCCAACCTGCTCCTCTTCCCTCTGCAGAGTGTCTGGTCCAACCTGCTCCTCTTCCCTCTGCAGAGTGTCTGGTCCAACCTGCTCCTCTTCCCTCTGCAGAGTGTCTGGTCCAGGCTGCTCCTCTTCCCTCTGCAGAGTGTCTGGGCCAACCTGCTCCTCTTCCCTCTGCAGAGTGTCTGGTCCAGGCTGCTCCTCTTCCCTCTGCAGAGTGTCTGGTCCAACCTGCTCCTCTTCCCTCTGCAGAGTGTCTGGTCCAACCTGCTCCTCTTCCCTCTGTAGAGTGTCTGGTCCAACCTGCTCCTCTTCCCTCTGCAGAGTGTCTGGTCCAACCTGCTCCTCTTCCCTCTGCAGAGTGTCTGGGCCAACCTGCTCCTCTTCCCTCTGCAGAGTGTCTGGTCCATGCTGCTCCTCTTCCCTCTGCAGAGTGTCTGGTCCAACCTGCTCCTCTTCCCTCTGCAGAGTGTCTGGGCCAACCTGCTCATCTTCCCTCTGCAGAGTGTCTGGTCCAGGCTGCTCCTCTTCCCTCTGCAGAGTGTCTGGTCCAACCTGCTCCTCTTCCCTCTGCAGAGTGTCTGGTCCAGGCTGCTCCTCTTCCCTCTGCAGAGTATTCTGGTCCAAACTGCTCCTCTTCCCTCTGCAGAGTGTCTGGTCCAGGCTGCTCCTCTTCCCTCTGCAGAGTGTCTGGTCCAGGCTGCTCCTCTTCCCTCTGCAGAGTGTCTGGTCCAGGCTGCTCCTCTTCCCTCTGTAGAGTGTCTGGTCCAACCTGCTCCTCTTCCCTCTGCAGAGTGTCTGGGCCAACCTGCTCCTCTTCCCTCTGCAGAGTGTCTGGTCCAGGCTGCTCCTCCTCCCTCTGCAGAGTGTCTGGTCCAACCTGCTCCTCTTCCCTCTGCAGAGTGTCTGGTCCAACCTGCTCCTCTTCCCTCTGCAGAGTGTCTGGTCCAACCTGCTCCTCTTCCCTCTGCAGAGTGTCTGGTCCAACCTGCTCCTCTTCCCTCTGCAGAGTGTCTGGTCCAACCTGCTCCTCTTCCCTCTGCAGAGTGTCTGGTCCAACCTGCTCCTCCTCCCTCTGCAGAGTGTCTGGTCCAACCTGCTCCTCTTCCCTCTGCAGAGTGTCTGGTCCAACCTGCTCCTCTTCCCTCTGCAGAGTGTCTGGGCCAACCTGCTCCTCTTCCCTCTGCAGAGTGTCTGGTCCAACCTGCTCCTCTTCCCTCTGCAGAGTGTCTGGTCCAACCTGCTCCTCTTCCCTCTGCAGAGTGTCTGGTCCAACCTGCTCCTCTTCCCTCTGCAGAGTGTCTGGTCCAGGCTGCTCCTCTTCCCTCTGCAGAGTGTCTGGGCCAACCTGCTCCTCTTCCCTCTGCAGAGTGTCTGGTCCAGGCTGCTCCTCTTCCCTCTGCAGAGTGTCTGGTCCAACCTGCTCCTCTTCCCTCTGCAGAGTGTCTGGTCCAACCTGCTCCTCTTCCCTCTGTAGAGTGTCTGGTCCAACCTGCTCCTCTTCCCTCTGCAGAGTGTCTGGTCCAACCTGCTCCTCTTCCCTCTGCAGAGTGTCTGGTCCAGGCTGCTCCTCTTCCCTCTGCAGAGTGTCTGGTCCAACCTGCTCCTCTTCCCTCTGCAGAGTGTCTGGTCCAGGCTGCTCCTCTTCCCTCTGCAGAGTGTCTGGTCCAGGCTGCTCCTCTTCCCTCTGCAGAGTGTCTGGTCCAGGCTGCTCCTCTTCCCTCTGCAGAGTGTCTGGTCCAGGCTGCTCCTCTTCCCTCTGTAGAGTGTCTGGTCCAACCTGCTCCTCTTCCCTCTGCAGAGTGTCTGGGCCAACCTGCTCCTCTTCCCTCTGCAGAGTGTCTGGTCCAACCTGCTCCTCTTCCCTCTGCAGAGTGTCTGGTCCAGGCTGCTCCTCTTCCCTCTGCAGAGTGTCTGGGCCAACCTGCTCCTCTTCCCTCTGCAGAGTGTCTGGTCCAGGCTGCTCCTCTTCCCTCTGCAGAGTGTCTGGTCCAACCTGCTCCTCTTCCCTCTGCAGAGTGTCTGGTCCAACCTGCTCCTCTTCCCTCTGTAGAGTGTCTGGTCCAACCTGCTCCTCTTCCCTCTGCAGAGTGTCTGGTCCAACCTGCTCCTCTTCCCTCTGCAGAGTGTCTGGTCCAGGCTGCTCCTCTTCCCTCTGCAGAGTGTCTGGTCCAACCTGCTCCTCTTCCCTCTGCAGAGTGTCTGGTCCAGGCTGCTCCTCTTCCCTCTGCAGAGTGTCTGGTCCAGGCTGCTCCTCTTCCCTCTGCAGAGTGTCTGGTCCAGGCTGCTCCTCTTCCCTCTGCAGAGTGTCTGGTCCAACCTGCTCCTCTTCCCTCTGCAGAGTGTCTGGGCCAACCTGCTCCTCTTCCCTCTGCAGAGTGTCTGGTCCATGCTGCTCCTCTTCCCTCTGCAGAGTGTCTGGTCCAACCTGCTCCTCTTCCCTCTGCAGAGTGTCTGGGCCAACCTGCTCATCTTCCCTCTGCAGAGTGTCTGGTCCAGGCTGCTCCTCTTCCCTCTGCAGAGTGTCTGGTCCAACCTGCTCCTCTTCCCTCTGCAGAGTGTCTGGTCCAGGCTGCTCCTCTTCCCTCTGCAGAGTATTCTGGTCCAAACTGCTCCTCTTCCCTCTGCAGAGTGTCTGGTCCAGGCTGCTCCTCTTCCCTCTGCAGAGTGTCTGGTCCAGGCTGCTCCTCTTCCCTCTGCAGAGTGTCTGGTCCAGGCTGCTCCTCTTCCCTCTGTAGAGTGTCTGGTCCAACCTGCTCCTCTTCCCTCTGCAGAGTGTCTGGGCCAACCTGCTCCTCTTCCCTCTGCAGAGTGTCTGGTCCAGGCTGCTCCTCCTCCCTCTGCAGAGTGTCTGGTCCAACCTGCTCCTCTTCCCTCTGCAGAGTGTCTGGTCCAACCTGCTCCTCTTCCCTCTGCAGAGTGTCTGGTCCAACCTGCTCCTCTTCCCTCTGCAGAGTGTCTGGTCCAACCTGCTCCTCTTCCCTCTGCAGAGTGTCTGGTCCAACCTGCTCCTCTTCCCTCTGCAGAGTGTCTGGTCCAACCTGCTCCTCTTCCCTCTGCAGAGTGTCTGGTCCAACCTGCTCCTCTTCCCTCTGCAGAGTGTCTGGTCCAACCTGCTCCTCCTCCCTCTGCAGAGTGTCTGGTCCAACCTGCTCCTCTTCCCTCTGCAGAGTGTCTGGTCCAACCTGCTCCTCTTCCCTCTGCAGAGTGTCTAGGCCAACCTGCTCCTCTTCCCTCTGCAGAGTGTCTGGTCCAACCTGCTCCTCTTCCCTCTGCAGAGTGTCTGGTCCAACCTGCTCCTCTTCCCTCTGCAGAGTGTCTGGTCCAACCTGCTCCTCTTCCCTCTGCAGAGTGTCTGGTCCAGGCTGCTCCTCTTCCCTCTGCAGAGTGTCTGGGCCAACCTGCTCCTCTTCCCTCTGCAGAGTGTCTGGTCCAGGCTGCTCCTCTTCCCTCTGCAGAGTGTCTGGTCCAACCTGCTCCTCTTCCCTCTGCAGAGTGTCTGGTCCAACCTGCTCCTCTTCCCTCTGTAGAGTGTCTGGTCCAACCTGCTCCTCTTCCCTCTGCAGAGTGTCTGGTCCAACCTGCTCCTCTTCCCTCTGCAGAGTGTCTGGGCCAACCTGCTCCTCTTCCCTCTGCAGAGTGTCTGGTCCATGCTGCTCCTCTTCCCTCTGCAGAGTGTCTGGTCCAACCTGCTCCTCTTCCCTCTGCAGAGTGTCTGGGCCAACCTGCTCATCTTCCCTCTGCAGAGTGTCTGGTCCAGGCTGCTCCTCTTCCCTCTGCAGAGTGTCTGGTCCAACCTGCTCCTCTTCCCTCTGCAGAGTGTCTGGTCCAGGCTGCTCCTCTTCCCTCTGCAGAGTATTCTGGTCCAAACTGCTCCTCTTCCCTCTGCAGAGTGTCTGGTCCAGGCTGCTCCTCTTCCCTCTGCAGAGTGTCTGGTCCAGGCTGCTCCTCTTCCCTCTGCAGAGTGTCTGGTCCAGGCTGCTCCTCTTCCCTCTGTAGAGTGTCTGGTCCAACCTGCTCCTCTTCCCTCTGCAGAGTGTCTGGGCCAACCTGCTCCTCTTCCCTCTGCAGAGTGTCTGGTCCAGGCTGCTCCTCCTCCCTCTGCAGAGTGTCTGGTCCAACCTGCTCCTCTTCCCTCTGCAGAGTGTCTGGTCCAACCTGCTCCTCTTCCCTCTGCAGAGTGTCTGGTCCAACCTGCTCCTCTTCCCTCTGCAGAGTGTCTGGTCCAACCTGCTCCTCTTCCCTCTGCAGAGTGTCTGGTCCAACCTGCTCCTCTTCCCTCTGCAGAGTGTCTGGTCCAACCTGCTCCTCCTCCCTCTGCAGAGTGTCTGGTCCAACCTGCTCCTCTTCCCTCTGCAGAGTGTCTGGTCCAACCTGCTCCTCTTCCCTCTGCAGAGTGTCTGGGCCAACCTGCTCCTCTTCCCTCTGCAGAGTGTCTGGTCCAACCTGCTCCTCTTCCCTCTGCAGAGTGTCTGGTCCAACCTGCTCCTCTTCCCTCTGCAGAGTGTCTGGTCCAACCTGCTCCTCTTCCCTCTGCAGAGTGTCTGGTCCAGGCTGCTCCTCTTCCCTCTGCAGAGTGTCTGGGCCAACCTGCTCCTCTTCCCTCTGCAGAGTGTCTGGTCCAGGCTGCTCCTCTTCCCTCTGCAGAGTGTCTGGTCCAACCTGCTCCTCTTCCCTCTGCAGAGTGTCTGGTCCAACCTGCTCCTCTTCCCTCTGTAGAGTGTCTGGTCCAACCTGCTCCTCTTCCCTCTGCAGAGTGTCTGGTCCAACCTGCTCCTCTTCCCTCTGCAGAGTGTCTGGTCCAGGCTGCTCCTCTTCCCTCTGCAGAGTGTCTGGTCCAACCTGCTCCTCTTCCCTCTGCAGAGTGTCTGGTCCAGGCTGCTCCTCTTCCCTCTGCAGAGTGTCTGGTCCAGGCTGCTCCTCTTCCCTCTGCAGAGTGTCTGGTCCAGGCTGCTCCTCTTCCCTCTGCAGAGTGTCTGGTCCAGGCTGCTCCTCTTCCCTCTGTAGAGTGTCTGGTCCAACCTGCTCCTCTTCCCTCTGCAGAGTGTCTGGGCCAACCTGCTCCTCTTCCCTCTGCAGAGTGTCTGGTCCAACCTGCTCCTCTTCCCTCTGCAGAGTGTCTGGTCCAGGCTGCTCCTCTTCCCTCTGCAGAGTGTCTGGGCCAACCTGCTCCTCTTCCCTCTGCAGAGTGTCTGGTCCAGGCTGCTCCTCTTCCCTCTGCAGAGTGTCTGGTCCAACCTGCTCCTCTTCCCTCTGCAGAGTGTCTGGTCCAACCTGCTCCTCTTCCCTCTGTAGAGTGTCTGGTCCAACCTGCTCCTCTTCCCTCTGCAGAGTGTCTGGTCCAACCTGCTCCTCTTCCCTCTGCAGAGTGTCTGGTCCAGGCTGCTCCTCTTCCCTCTGCAGAGTGTCTGGTCCAACCTGCTCCTCTTCCCTCTGCAGAGTGTCTGGTCCAGGCTGCTCCTCTTCCCTCTGCAGAGTGTCTGGTCCAACCTGCTCCTCTTCCCTCTGCAGAGTGTCTGGTCCAGGCTGCTCCTCTTCCCTCTGCAGAGTGTCGTGTCCAACCTGCTCCTCTTCCCTCTGCAGAGTGTCTGGTCCAACCTGCTCCTCTTCCCTCTGCAGAGTGTCTGGGCCAACCTGCTCCTCTTCCCTCTGCAGAGTGTCTGGTCCCACCTGCTCCTCTTCCCTCTGCAGAGTGTCTGGGCCAACCTGCTCCTCTTCCCTCTGCAGAGTGTCTGGTCCAACCTGCTCCTCTTCCCTCTCCGTCTGGCTGTCAGCGGCAGCTCCCCAACCCGTTCTCTCAATCGACCCTCACACCCAATCTACTCACACTTGCACACACTCACATACAGACTCAGACATATACACAGTCCCTCTCTCCTCTTACCATTCCTTGGCCTCTATTTCTTACATCTCTCAGAGAAAATGACAATTTTCGTGGTATTGCTTTGTGCACTAACTTCACTGAACTCTGGAGAAAACAAACATTGTCGCTGGGTGATCTGACAATGTGCTCTCCTGTCCATTAGACATTTTGTCTGCGGGAACTCGCTCTTTTTCACTCCGTCCACTCGTCCAAGTGCCGATGCATTTGTGGCATGATGTGAACAGTACGAACTTGTGTTTTCTGAAACCTGGCTCAGCAAGTCTGTTCTAAGGGTTTCTAAGGGTTTCTCTATAACTGTGATTGGCTGCTATATACCCCCCTCTGCTCTCTGTATATGTGATTGGCTGTTATAGACCCCCGCCCTCTGCTCTCTATAACTGTGATTGGCTGATAGCCCCCCCCCCCTCTGCTCTCTGATGCACCTGATGTCTAAACTTCTTTACAGTGAAATGATTTTGATTGGTCAACATCTCACTCTAAAGTTTCCAAAACCATTACAATAATGTCTGTGAGTATAACAGAACTGAAATGGCGGGCGAAAACCTGAGGAAAATCCATCCAGGAAGTGCTATTATTTTGAAATGGGTGTTTTTCCATTCAAAGCCTATCCACCATTTAAAGGGATAGGACCCAGATCCCGTTTCCTATGGATTCCACTATCTGTGACCAGTCTTTAGACATTGTTTCAGGCCTTTATTCTGAAAAATTAGGGAGAATGAGCAGTTTCAATGTGAGGCCAGTGGAAAATCCCCAACCTGTTTGGTGCGCAACCCCGAGAGCCTTTCTTGTTTTTCTTTTATATGGACTATTACAGCTAAAAACAACCTGAGGATTGATTATAATATAATTATAATGCATTTGACAGGTTTCTACGAACTTTACGGAAACTATTTGGAATTTTCGTCTGCCTCTTCTTGACCGCATTTGAGCCATTGCATTACTGAACAAAACGCTCTAACAAAATTGAGGTTTTTAGATATAAAGAGGGACTTTATCGAACAAAACAAACATTAATTGTGTAACTGGGAGTCTTGTGAGTGCAACCATACAAAGATCATCAAAGTGATTTAATTTTATTTCTGACTTTCGTGACTAATCTACTTGGCTGCTAACTGTTTAATGTTTTGTGTGCTGAGCGCTGTCCTCAGATAATCGCATGGTTTGCTTTCGCCGTAAAGCCTTTTTAAAATCTGACGGCTGGATTTACAAGTTAAGCTTTATTTTTTATGTATTGTGATTTCATGAAAGTTAAATATTTATAGTAATTTCATTTGAATTTGGCGCTCTGCAATATCCCCCGGAAGTTGTCGAGGTGGTCCCCTCTTATTCACTATTTATATTTATATAAATATTTATATAAATCATTTAGAGAAAAATGTACAAGATGCGCAACCTCGCTTTTATGCTGATGATACTGTTATTTATTGTTGTTCCTCGTTTCTCACAAAGGTTTTCCAGAACTTGCAAACGGCTTTTTATACTGTTCAACATACCTTGTGTCAATTGAAGCTTATCCTCAATACTTACAAAACTAAACTACTACTGTTTTCTAAAGCAAGAAATAGATCTCTGAACCTTGCACCTAGTCTGTCAGGGCAAGGAGATTGAGACTGTAACCTCATATAAATATCTTGGAATTTTAAATGATGACGGCCTCTCTTTTAAATTGCAAATTGAAAAATAAAATTGAAGCTGAAGTAGGGATTTTATTTTTGGAAAAAGACCTGTTTTTCTTTTGAAGCCAGAAGGAGGCTAGTATCAGCTACATTTATGCCTTTACTAGACTATGAGGATATTTTATATATGAATGCTTCCGCTCAGTGTTTGAGATCAATTGACACCCTTTACCATGGCGCTTTGAGATTTATTTTAAACTGCCAAACCCTTACGCACCACTGCACTTTGTATACCAGGGTTGGTATACTTTTATTTACAAAGCCATTTTGGGTTTATTACTATTTTATTTGGGCATTTTTATTGTTCAGTAATGTGGTGGGTACTCTCTTCGTTCGCTGGACTTTATCCTGCTAACTGTTCCAAAAGTCCGAACTGAATTTGGTAAAAGGGCTTTTATGTACTCTGCGCCATCGTCTTGGAACGCCAATTAAAATTACTTTTAATTTGAAGAACTTGTCCCGATTGGTGTTTTTAAATCATTGATGAATGATCTTGAGACTGATTCCCTGACCTGTCAATGTTTTTCATTAGTTGTTTTATACTCCTGTGAATTCTATG
Organism: Oncorhynchus nerka; assembly: GCF_034236695.1. Classification (NCBI taxonomy): domain Eukaryota; kingdom Metazoa; phylum Chordata; class Actinopteri; order Salmoniformes; family Salmonidae; genus Oncorhynchus; species Oncorhynchus nerka. Next base: position 102,729,065 of record NC_088399.1, on the reverse strand, counting down.
GTTTTTACTAGATTACTTGTAGTTTTTCATGTTGTCAGTGTGTAATGACTTGGTGCTGCTTATCTTGGCCAGGAAGCTCTTGAAAAAGAGATTTAAAATCTCAATGAGCACTTCCGGGTTAAATAAAGATTAAATGAAAAATAAAGTCCACCTGTGTGCAATCTACGTGTCACTTGATCTGTCACATGATCTCAGTTCTGAAAGGACCCAGTCTGCAACACTACTAAGCAAGGGGCACCACAAAGCAAGCGGCATCATGAAGACCAAGGAGCTCTCCAAACAGGCCAGGGAAAAAGTTGTGGAGAAGTACAGATCAGGGTTGGGTTATAAAAAATATCTGAAACTTTGAACATCCCACGGAGCAACATTAAATCTATTATTAAACAATGGAAAGAAAATGGCACCACAACAAACCTGCCAAGAGAGGGCCGCCCACCAACACTCACAGACCAGGCAAGGAGGGCATCAATCAGAGAGGCAACAAAGAGACCAAAGATAACCCTGAAGGAGCTGCAAAGCTCCACAGCGGAGATTGGAGTATCTGTCAATAGGACCACTTTAACCTGTACACTCCAAAGAGTTGGGCTTTACGGAAGAGTGGCCAGAAAAAAGCCATTGCTTAAAGAAAAAAATAAGCAAACATGTTTGGTGTTCACCAAAAGGCACTGAGACACTCCCTAAACATATGGAAGAAGGTACTCTGGTCAGATGAGACTAAAATGTAGCTTTTTGGCCATCAAGAAAAACACTATGTCTGGCGCAAACCCAGCCCCTCGCATTACCCCGAGAACACCATCCCCACAGTGAAGCATGGTGGTGGCAACATCCTGCTGTGGGGATGTTTTCATCGGCAGGGACTGGGAAACTGGTTAGAATTGAAGGAATGATGGATGGTTCTTTTGCATAAAATTTCAAAGCTCTACTATAATTCTTTATATAATTTATCTGTTTCATAGTGTAGTTTCTTCTTTTTATTCCATTTAGTCACATGATTTCTCAATTTTCAATACTTTTGCCAGTCGATTGTACAATTTTTCAATTCCTCATCAAGCCACAGGGATATAAGAGTTTTTACAGTCATTTTCTTAATGGCTGCATGCTTATTAGTAACTGGAATAAACAATGCCATGAACGTGTCAAGTGCAGCATCTGTTTGCTCCTCATTACACACAACAGACCAAGAAATATCATTTACATCAACAACATAGGAATCACTACAAAACGTATTGTAGTGAGGCCCAGTCTTTGGAACCTTGTTTTTCTTAGACTACTATATTGTGATCACTACATCCGATGGACCTGGATACTGCTTTCAAGCACATTTCTGCATCATTAATCAATCAATTAATCAAATGTATTTATAAAGCCCTTCTTACATCAGCTGATGTCACAAAGTGCCGTACAGAAACCCAGTCTAAAACCCCAAACAGCAAGCAATGCAGGTGTAGAAGCACGGTGGCTCGGAAAAACTCAATTGAAATGCCGGAACCTAGGTAGCAATCTAGAGAGGAACCAGGCTATGAGGGGTGGCCAGTCCTCTTCTGGCTGTGCCGGGTGGAGATTATAACAGAACATGGCCAAGATGTTCATAGATTACCAGCAGGGTCAAATAATAAGAATCACAGTGGTTGTAGAGGGTGCCACAGGTCAGCACCTCAGGAGTAAATGTCAGTTAGCTTTTCATAGCCGATCATTTAGACTATCTCTACCACTCCTGCTGTCTCTAGAGAGTTGGTAGCACGTCCGGTGAACAGGTCAGTGTTCCATAGCCGCAGGCAAACAGTTGAAACTGGAGCAGCAGCATGACCAAGTGGACTGGACTGAGTCAGTGAGTCAGAAAGACAGACTGACTGACTGACTGACTGACTGACTGACTGACTGACTGACTGAATGAATGAATACTGGACTGGAGGCAGCCAGGAGTCAGACAGAAAATACTTAAATTGGCACAGGACACCAGATAAGACTGTGGCCCCATCCGATGATACCCCCGGACAGGGCCAAACAGTCAGGATATAACCCCACCCACTTTGCCAAAACACATCCCCACACCACTAGAGGGATATCTTCAACCACCAATTTACTATCCTGAGACAAGGCCGAGTATAGCCCACAAAGATCAACCCCCACGGCACGAACCCAAGGGAGGGAACCCGGACAGGAAGACCACGTCAGCGACTCAACCCACTCATGTGGCACACCCCTCCTAGGGACAGCATGGAGCACCAGTAAGGCAGTGACTCAGCCCCTATAATAGGGTTAGAGGCAGAGAATCCCAGTGGAGAGAGGGGAACTGGCCAGGCAGAGACAGCAAGGGTGGTTTGTTGCTTGTGCCTTTCCGTTCACCTTCACACTCCTGGGCCAGACTGCACTCAATCTTAGGACCTACTGAAGAGATGAGTCTTCAATAAAGACTTAAAGGTCGAGACCGAGTCTGCGTCTCTCACATGGATAGGCAGACCATTCCATTAGTAAAGATGTAGTCAATACATGTTGATGATTTCATTCATGTATTACAGTTTGAAGCTTTTTCTTGAGTGGGCAGCTTGATGAAAGCCAGTCAATATTTAAATCACCAGGAAAATGTACCTCTCTGTTGATATCACATAGATTATCAAGCATTTCACACATTATCCAGATACTGACTGTTAACACTTGGTGGTCTATAGCAGCTTCCCACCAGAATGGGCTTTAGGTGAGGCAGATGAACCTGTAGCCATGTTACTACAACAGTATTTAACATTATCCAGATACTGACTGTTAACACTTGGTGGTCTATAGCAGCTTCCCACCAGAATGGGCTTTAGGGGAGGCAGATGAACCTGTAGCCATATTACTACAACAGTATTTAACATTATCCAGATACTGACTGTCTCTAGCAGCTTCTCACCAGAATGGGCTTTAGGGGAGGCAGATGAACCTGAGATCCTCTCTAAGCTTCACAGGAATGTGGTTCTGAATATTAACAGCAATACACCGCCATTGGCATTTCTATATTTTCTGCAAATGTTTTAACCTTGTATTGCTACCACTTTATCATCAAAGGTTTTATCTAAGTGAGTTTCAGAGACAGTCAGAATATACGTTATCTGTTACTAGCAAGTTATTGATATTATGATTTTGACCACTTTTCGTCTGTGATTCTTATATGATTTTATTGCTTTACTGGGAAGCTGAGCAGCATTAGATGTGCTCGTGTTCTTTATGTTCGTGCAGGGTGAGCTGCAAGCAGTGGACTTTCTGTTAGGGCAAACCGCCTCAATGCTGACTGTATAAATCTGGTTCATAGGCACATGATTACTGCAGACAACAGCTGTAGGATCAGTTGAGGCATTCAGGGCAGTTAGAGGGACATACATTAGGTTACTTACATTGTGTCTACCAACACTGCTGGTATAATGTACATTGTGACATCTCAGGGACACAATGGTAGGGATTAACTGAGCTGGGCTTGGGTCATTGATAAGTCATTGTCTCAACGCAGCCTTGTAATGCTGTGAAAGGATCCAGGAACCCAAATGATTTGGGTGGATCCCATCCTCCTCATAAAACAACCTTTGTTTCCAAAAGGTATTGAAATTGTAAATAAAGTTACTCCCACTGAGCTGCAATAATCACGTAGCCAGTTGTGAAGAGAAAGAATTCTGCTAAAGCGTTCAATGCCTCAATTCAGTGAGGGCACAGGGCCAGATATGATGGGTATTTTATTAGTGTCTAGCAGAGAGTCAACCAGCTCTTTAAAATCCAGTTTCAACTGTTCAGAACTGACCTTCATAATGACCCACATAGACTATGATAGAATTCATGTCCATGCTCTGGCCTAGTACACTCGGGAGCAGCTTAGTAATGTCATTAAGACCCACATAGACTATGATAGAATTCATGTCCATGCCCTGGCCTAGTACACTCGGGAACAGCTTAGTAATGTAATTTACTCAAGATCCGGGATAAGACACTGTTTTTGCACCAGGAACGGTCCCATTTCTTACCATGGACCCAAAATCATGGCTGGCGAGAAGGACGAGGAAATCCTCCCACTCCCACGATTCACAGGATTCAGAGAACACTTTCTGGATGGACGTGAGGCAGGACAACTTGAGCCCGTTGGTCCCGACGCCTGGTGCCACCAAACAGATGGAGAAGCTCGATCCAGGAGCAGAGACGGAAGGTTCCCGACGTCGACTTCAAAATCATAGGAGTTGTAGGCACTGCGGTCACAGAGACAGGTACCCCCATCACTGAAGGTGCAGGAAGATCAGGCTCCAGGATGGCGAAACTATTCGTTGCTGGTATCCTCTCCGGGCCTCTCGTTGGGAGTGTAGACTGCTTTATGGGAGGCCGCTGTCTTCGTCTTCCACGGCCCGTGACATGCCACCATCGTTCATTGTCATGCTCCTCTTGCTGTGCTCCTTCGACTCCTCTATCAGATGGGGGAGGAGAGGCAGGAGATATCTCCCATGGCGAACAAACTCTAGGCATCCAACAAGTGTGTGAGCGGTAGTGTTTGTGTGTGAGTGGAACAATACAAAATAAACAGAATCTGAATATAAAATATATATTTTATAACATTTCTCCACATACATATTTACATGTTTTTACAATGAATCATATTTCCTCTTTAACCTATGTGGTCAAGCTTTGAGAATGTGCCACAAATACTTCATTCACAGCGCACTATAAATGCTGTGCACGCGTGTCAGTTAAAGTCTGGATCGAGTTCGCCCTACGTCAAACAGCTTTTCAGAAGACCAAATAAAACAACAGATGATGAAAGGCCTAATAAAACCAATAGCAGATTGTAGATTAATTTGACCAAACGTCATTGAGGAAACACTACCCGGGCCACAACAGACGAGAAGAAAATGACTGCTGGACTGAGCTTTAAAGAGAGGGAACATCACTGTCTTAGTATCCTATGTAATTCATTACTGTTGACCAGGGCCCATAGGGCTGTGGTGCCCTATAGAGGTAACAGGCTGCCACATGGACAGACTAACCATGGTGATGGAGCCATTGAACCTCAGATTTGAAAGGAAGAGCAGTGATCACAGTACAGTTCAGTACTCAACATAGAAATAGTCATATGTCAGTTCAGTACTCAGCGTAGAAATAGTCCGATATCAGTTCAGTACTCAGCGTAGAAATAGTCTGATATCAGTTCAGACCTCAGGGTAGAAATAGTCCGATATCAGTTCAGTACTCAGCGTAGAAATAGTCCGATATCAGTTCAGACCTCAGGGTAGAAATAGTCATATGTCAGTTCAGTACTCAGCGTAGAAATAGTCTGATATCAGTTCAGTACTCAGCGTAGAAAAAGTCCGATATCAGTTCAGTACTCAGCGTAGAAATAGACAGATGTCAGTTCAGTACTCAGCGTAGAAATAGTCTGATATCAGTTCAGTACTCAGGGTACAAATAGTCCGATGTCAGTTCAGTACTCAGCGTAGAAATAGTCCGATATCAGTTCAGTACTCAGCGTAGAAATAGACAGATGTCAGTTCATTACTCAGCGTAGAAATAGCCCGATGTCAGTTCAGTACTCAGGGTACAAATAGTCCGATATCAGTTCAGTACTCAGCGTAGAAATAGTCCGATATCAGTTCAGTACTCAGCGTAGAAATAGACAGATGTCAGTTCATTACTCAGCGTAGAAATAGACAAATGTCAGTTCAATACTCAGCGTAGAAATAGTCTGATATCAGTTCAGTACTCAGGGTACAAATAGTCAGATGTCAGTTCAGTACTCAGCGTAGAAATAGTCTGATATCAGTTCAGTACTCAGCGTAGAAATAGTCCGATATCAGTTCAGTACTCAGCGTAGAAATAGTCCGATATCAGTTCACTACTCAGCGTAGAAATAGTCAGATCTCAGTTCACTACTCAGCGTAGAAATAATCCGATATCAGTTCAGTACTCAGGGTACCAATAGTCCGATGTCAGTTCAGTACTCAGCGTAGAAATAGTCCGATGTCAGTTCAGTACTCAGGGTACAAATAGTCCGATGTCAGTTCAGTACTCAGTGTAGAAATAGTCCGATATCAGTTCAGTACTCGTGTAGAAATAGTCCGATATCAGTTCAGTACTCAGCGTGGAAATAGTCCGATATCAGTTCAGTACCTAGGGTAGAAATAGCCCGATGTCAGTTCAGTACTCAGCGAAGAAATAGCCCGATGTCAGTTCAGTACTCAGGGTAGAAATAGACCGATGTCAGTTCAGTACTCAGCGTAGAAATAGTCTGATTTCAGTTCAGTACTCAGGGTACAAATATTCAGATGTCAGTTCAGTACTCGTGTAGAAATAGTCCGATATCAGTTCAGTACTCAGCGTGGAAATAGTCCGATATCAGTTCAGTACTCAGCGTAGAAATAGTCCGATATCAGTTCAGTACTCAGGGTAGAAATAGGCAGATGTCAATTCAGTACTCAGCGTAGAAATAACCCGATGTCAGTTCAGTACTCAGGGTAGAAATAGCCCGATGTCAGTTCAGTACTCAGCGTAGAAATAGACATATGTCAGTTCAATACTCAGCGTAGAAATAGTCTGATATCAGTTCAGTACTCAGGGTACAAATAGTCAGATGTCAGTTCAATACTCAGCGTAGAAATAGTCTGATATCAGTTCAGTACTCAGGGTACAAATAGTCAGATGTCAGTTCAGTACTCAGGGTAGAAATAGCCCGATGTCAGTTCAGTACTCAGGGTACAAATAGTCCGATATCAGTTCTGTACTCAGCGAAGAAATAGCCCGATGTCAGTTCAGTACTCAGGGTAGAAATAGACCGATGTCAGTTCAGTACTCAGCGTAGAAATAGTCTGATTTCAGTTCAGTACTCAGGGTACAAATATTCAGATGTCAGTTCAGTACTCAGGGTAGAAATAGTCAGATGTCAGTTCAGTACTCAGCGTAGAAATAGTCCGATATCAGTTCAGTACTCATCGTAGAAATAGTCCGATATCAGTTCACTACTCAGCGTAGAAATAGTCAGATCTCAGTTCACTACTCAGCGTAGAAATAATCCGATATCAGTTCAGTACTCAGGGTACAAATAGTCCGATGTCAGTTCAGTACTCAGTGTAGAAATAGTCCGATATCAGTTCAGTACTCGTGTAGAAATAGTCCGATATCAGTTCAGTACTCAGCGTAGAAATAGTCCGATATCAGTTCAGTACTCTGGGTAGAAATAGCCCGATGTCAGTTCAGTACTCAGCGTAGAAATAGACATATGTCAGTTCAATACTCAGCGTAGAAATAGTCTGATATCAGTTCAGTACTCAGGGTACAAATAGTCAGATGTCAGTTCAGTACTCAGCGAAGAAATAGCCCGATGTCAGTTCAGTACTCAGGGTAGAAATAGACCGATGTCAGTTCAGTACTCAGCGTAGAAATAGTCTGATTTCAGTTCAGTACTCAGGGTACAAATATTCAGATGTCAGTTCAGTACTCAGGGTAGAAATAGTCAGATGTCAGTTCAGTACTCAGCGTAGAAATAGTCCGATATCAGTTCAGTACTCATCGTAGAAATAGTCCGATATCAGTTCACTACTCAGCGTTAGTCAGATCTCAGTTCACTACTCAGCGTAGAAATAATCCGATATCAGTTCAGTACTCAGGGTACAAATAGTCCGATGTCAGTTCAGTACTCAGTGTAGAAATAGTCCGATATCAGTTCAGTACTCGTGTAGAAATAGTCCGATATCAGTTCAGTACTCAGCGTAGAAATAGTCCGATATCAGTTCAGTACTCTGGGTAGAAATAGCCCGATGTCAGTTCAGTACTCAGCGTAGAAATAGACCTATGTCAGTTCAATACTCAGCGTAGAAATAGTCTGATATCAGTTCAGTACTCAGGGTACAAATAGTCAGATGTCAGTTCAATACTCAGCGTAGAAATAGTCAGATGTCAGTTCAGTACTCAGGGTAGAAATAGCCCGATGTCAGTTCAGTACTCAGGGTACAAATAGTCCGATGTCAGTTCAGTACTCAGCGTAGAAATAGTCCGATGTCAGTTCAGTACTCAGTGTAGAAATAGTCCGATATCAGTTCAGTACTCAGCGTAGAAATAGTCCGATATCAGTTCAGTACTCAGGGTAGAAATAGTCAGATGTCAGTTCAGTACTCAGGGTAGAAATAGTCAGATGTCAATTCAGTAATCAGCGTAGAAATAGCCTGATGTCAGTTCAGTACTTAGGGTACAAATAGTCTGACATCAGTTCAGTACTCAGGGTACAAATAGTCAGATGTCAGTTCAGTACTCAGGGTAGAAATAGTCCGATATCAGTTCAGTACTCGTGTAGAAATAGTCCGATATCAGTTCAGTACTCAGCGTAGAAATAGTCCGATATCAGTTCAGTACTCTGGGTAGAAATAGCCCGATGTCAGTTCAGTACTCAGCGTAGAAATAGACCTATGTCAGTTCAATACTCAGCGTAGAAATAGTCTGATATCAGTTCAGTACTCAGGGTACAAATAGTCAGATGTCAGTTCAATACTCAGCGTAGAAATAGTCAGATGTCAGTTCAGTACTCAGGGTAGAAATAGCCCGATGTCAGTTCAGTACTCAGGGTACAAATAGTCCGATGTCAGTTCAGTACTCAGCGTAGAAATAGTCTGATATCAGTTCAGTACTCAGGGTACAAATAGTCAGATGTCAGTTCAATACTCAGCGTAGAAATAGTCAGATGTCAGTTCAGTACTCAGGGTCCCGATGTCAGTTCAGTACTCAGGGTACAAATAGTCCGATGTCAGTTCAGTACTCAGCGTAGAAATAGTCCGATGTCAGTTCAGTACTCAGTGTAGAAATAGTCCGATATCAGTTCAGTACTCAGCGTAGAAATAGTCCGATATCAGTTCAGTACTCAGGGTAGAAATAGTCAGATGTCAGTTCAGTACTCAGGGTAGAAATAGTCAGATGTCAATTCAGTAATCAGCGTAGAAATAGCCTGATGTCAGTTCAGTACTTAGGGTACAAATAGTCTGACATCAGTTCAGTACTCAGGGTACAAATAGTCAGATGTCAGTTCAGTACTCAGGGTAGAAATAGTCAGATGTCAATTCAGAACTCAGCGTAGAAATAGCCCGATGTCAGTTCAGTACTCTGGATAGAAATAGCCCGATGTCAGTTCAGTACTCAGCGTAGAAATAGACATATGTCAGTTCAATACTCAGCGCAGAAATAGTCTGATATCAGTTCAGTACTCAGGGTACAAATAGTCAGATGTCAGTTCAGTACTCAGCGTAGAAATAGTCTGATATCAGTTCAGTACTCAGTGTAGAAATAGTCCGATATCAGTTCAGTACTCAGCGTAGAAATAGTCCGATATCAGTTCAGTACTCAGCGTAGAAATAGACAGATGTCAGTTCAGTACCTAGGGTAGAAATAGCCCGATGTCAGTTCAGTACTCAGCGAAGAAATAGCCCGATGTCAGTTCAGTACTCAGGGTAGAAATAGCCCGATGTCAGTTCAGTACTCAGCGTAGAAATAGTCTGATTTCAGTTCAGTACTCAGGGTACAAATAGTCCGATGTCAGTTCAGTACTCAGCGTAGAAATAGTCCGATGTCAGTTCAGTACTCAGGGTACAAATAGTCTGATGTCAGTTCAGTACTCAGTGTAGAAATAGTCCGATATCAGTTCAGTACTCGCGTAGAAATAGTCCGATATCAGTTCAGTACTCAGCGTAGAAATAGTCCGATATCAGTTCAGTACTCAGCGTAGAAATAGACAGATGTCAGTTCAGTACCTAGGGTAGAAATAGCCCGATGTCAATTCAGTACTCAGCGTAGAAATAGCCCGATGTCAGTTCAGTACTCAGGGTAGAAATAGCCCGATGTCAGTTCAGTACTCAGCGTAGAAATAGACAGATGTCAGTTCAGTACTCAGCGTAGAAATAGTCTGATATAAGTTCAGTACTCAGGGTACAAATAGTCCGATGTCAGTTCAGTACTCAGCGTAGAAATAGTCCGATATCAGTTCAGTACTCAGCGTAGAAATAGACAGATGTCAGTTCATTACTCAGCGTAGAAATAGCCCGATGTCAGTTCAGTACTCAGGGTACAAATAGTCCGATATCAGTTCAGTACTCAGCGTAGAAATAGTCCGATATCAGTTCAGTACTCAGCGTAGAAATAGACAGATGTCAGTTCATTACTCAGCGTAGAAATAGACAAATGTCAGTTCAATACTCAGCGTAGAAATAGTCTGATATCAGTTCAGTACTCAGGGTACAAATAGTCAGATGTCAGTTCAGTACTCAGCGTAGAAATAGTCTGATATCAGTTCAGTACTCAGTGTAGAAATAGTCCGATATCAGTTCAGTACTCAGCGTAGAAATAGTCCGATATCAGTTCACTACTCAGCGTAGAAATAGTCAGATCTCAGTTCACTACTCAGCGTAGAAATAATCCGATATCAGTTCAGTACTCAGGGTACCAATAGTCCGATGTCAGTTCAGTACTCAGCGTAGAAATAGTCCGATGTCAGTTCAGTACTCAGGGTACAAATAGTCCGATGTCAGTTCAGTACTCAGTGTAGAAATAGTCCGATATCAGTTCAGTACTCGTGTAGAAATAGTCCGATATCAGTTCAGTACTCAGCGTGGAAATAGTCCGATATCAGTTCAGTACCTAGGGTAGAAATAGCCCGATGTCAGTTCAGTACTCAGCGAAGAAATAGCCCGATGTCAGTTCAGTACTCAGGGTAGAAATAGACCGATGTCAGTTCAGTACTCAGCGTAGAAATAGTCTGATTTCAGTTCAGTACTCAGGGTACAAATATTCAGATGTCAGTTCAGTACTCGTGTAGAAATAGTCCGATATCAGTTCAGTACTCAGCGTGGAAATAGTCCGATATCAGTTCAGTACTCAGCGTAGAAATAGTCCGATATCAGTTCAGTACTCAGGGTAGAAATAGTCAGATGTCAGTTCAGTACTCAGGGTAGAAATAGGCAGATGTCAATTCAGTACTCAGCGTAGAAATAACCCGATGTCAGTTCAGTACTCAGGGTAGAAATAGCCCGATGTCAGTTCAGTACTCAGCGTAGAAATAGACATATGTCAGTTCAATACTCAGCGTAGAAATAGTCTGATATCAGTTCAGTACTCAGGGTACAAATAGTCAGATGTCAGTTCAATACTCAGCGTAGAAATAGTCTGATATCAGTTCAGTACTCAGGGTACAAATAGTCAGATGTCAGTTCAGTACTCAGGGTAGAAATAGCCCGATGTCAGTTCAGTACTCAGGGTTCAAATAGTCCGATATCAGTTCAGTACTCAGCGAAGAAATAGCCCGATGTCAGTTCAGTACTCAGGGTAGAAATAGACCGATGTCAGTTCAGTACTCAGCGTAGAAATAGTCTGATTTCAGTTCAGTACTCAGGGTACAAATATTCAGATGTCAGTTCAGTACTCAGGGTAGAAATAGTCAGATGTCAGTTCAGTACTCAGCGTAGAAATAGTCCGATATCAGTTCAGTACTCATCGTAGAAATAGTCCGATATCAGTTCACTACTCAGCGTAGAAATAGTCCGATATCAGTTCAGTACTCTGGGTAGAAATAGCCCGATGTCAGTTCAGTACTCAGCGTAGAAATAGACATATGTCAGTTCAATACTCAGCGTAGAAATAGTCTGATATCAGTTCAGTACTCAGGGTACAAATAGTCAGATGTCAGTTCAGTACTCAGCGAAGAAATAGCCCGATGTCAGTTCAGTACTCAGGGTAGAAATAGACCGATGTCAGTTCAGTACTCAGCGTAGAAATAGTCTGATTTCAGTTCAGTACTCAGGGTACAAATATTCAGATGTCAGTTCAGTACTCAGGGTAGAAATAGTCAGATGTAAGTTCAGTACTCAGCGTAGAAATAGTCCGATATCAGTTCAGTACTCATCGTAGAAATAGTCCGATATCAGTTCACTACTCAGCGTAGAAATAGTCAGATCTCAGTTCACTACTCAGCGTAGAAATAATCCGATATCAGTTCAGTACTCAGGGTACAAATAGTCCGATGTCAGTTCAGTACTCAGTGTAGAAATAGTCGATATCAGTTCAGTACTCGTGTAGAAATAGTCCGATATCAGTTCAGTACTCAGCGTAGAAATAGTCCGATATCAGTTCAGTACTCTGGGTAGAAATAGCCCGATGTCAGTTCAGTACTCAGCGTAGAAATAGACATATGTCAGTTCAATACTCAGCGTAGAAATAGTCTGATATCAGTTCAGTACTCAGGGTACAAATAGTCAGATGTCAGTTCAGTACTCAGCGAAGAAATAGCCCGATGTCAGTTCAGTACTCAGGGTAGAAATAGACCGATGTCAGTTCAGTACTCAGCGTAGAAATAGTCTGATTTCAGTTCAGTACTCAGGGTACAAATATTCAGATGTCAGTTCAGTACTCAGGGTAGAAATAGTCAGATGTCAGTTCAGTACTCAGCGTAGAAATAGTCCGATATCAGTTCAGTACTCATCGTAGAAATAGTCCGATATCAGTTCACTACTCAGCGTAGAAATAGTCAGATCTCAGTTCACTACTCAGCGTAGAAATAATCCGATATCAGTTCAGTACTCAGGGTACAAATAGTCCGATGTCAGTTCAGTACTCAGTGTAGAAATAGTCCGATATCAGTTCAGTACTCGTGTAGAAATAGTCCGATATCAGTTCAGTACTCAGCGTAGAAATAGTCCGATATCAGTTCAGTACTCTGGGTAGAAATAGCCCGATGTCAGTTCAGTACTCAGCGTAGAAATAGACCTATGTCAGTTCAATACTCAGCGTAGAAATAGTCTGATATCAGTTCAGTACTCAGGGTACAAATAGTCAGATGTCAGTTCAATACTCAGCGTAGAAATAGTCAGATGTCAGTTCAGTACTCAGGGTAGAAATAGCCCGATGTCAGTTCAGTACTCAGGGTACAAATAGTCCGATGTCAGTTCAGTACTCAGCGTAGAAATAGTCCGATGTCAGTTCAGTACTCAGTGTAGAAATAGTCCGATATCAGTTCAGTACTCAGCGTAGAAATAGTCCGATATCAGTTCAGTACTCAGGGTAGAAATAGTCAGATGTCAGTTCAGTACTCAGGGTAGAAATAGTCAGATGTCAATTCAGTAATCAGCGTAGAAATAGCCTGATGTCAGTTCAGTACTCAGGGTACAAATAGTCTGACATCAGTTCAGTACTCAGGGTACAAATAGTCAGATGTCAGTTCAGTACTCAGGGTAGAAATAGTCAGATGTCAATTCAGAACTCAGCGTAGAAATAGCCCGATGTCAGTTCAGTACTCTGGATAGAAATAGCCCGATGTCAGTTCAGTACTCAGCGTAGAAATAGACATATGTCAGTTCAATACTCAGCGCAGAAATAGTCTGATATCAGTTCAGTACTCAGGGTACAAATAGTCAGATGTCAGTTCAGTACTCAGCGTAGAAATAGTCTGATATCAGTTCAGTACTCAGTGTAGAAATAGTCCGATATCAGTTCAGTACTCAGCGTAGAAATAGTCCGATATCAGTTCAGTACTCAGCGTAGAAATAGACAGATGTCAGTTCAGTACCTAGGGTAGAAATAGCCCGATGTCAGTTCAGTACTCAGCGAAGAAATAGCCCGATGTCAGTTCAGTACTCAGGGTAGAAATAGCCCGATGTCAGTTCAGTACTCAGCGTAGAAATAGTCTGATTTCAGTTCAGTACTCAGGGTACAAATAGTCCGATGTCAGTTCAGTACTCAGCGTAGAAATAGTCCGATGTCAGTTCAGTACTCAGGGTACAAATAGTCTGATGTCAGTTCAGTACTCAGTGTAGAAATAGTCCGATATCAGTTCAGTACTCGCGTAGAAATAGTCCGATATCAGTTCAGTACTCAGCGTAGAAATAGTCCGATATCAGTTCAGTACTCAGCGTAGAAATAGACAGATGTCAGTTCAGTACCTAGGGTAGAAATAGCCCGATGTCAATTCAGTACTCAGCGTAGAAATAGCCCGATGTCAGTTCAGTACTCAGGGTAGAAATAGCCCGATGTCAGTTCAGTACTCAGCGTAGAAATAGACAGATGTCAGTTCAGTACTCAGCGTAGAAATAGTCTGATATCAGTTCAGTACTCAGGGTACAAATAGTCCGATGTCAGTTCAGTACTCAGCGTAGAAATAGTCCGATATCAGTTCAGTACTCAGCGTAGAAATAGACAGATGTCAGTTCATTACTCAGCGTAGAAATAGCCCGATGTCAGTTCAGTACTCAGGGTACAAATAGTCCGATATCAGTTCAGTACTCAGCGTAGAAATAGTCCGATATCAGTTCAGTACTCAGCGTAGAAATAGACAGATGTCAGTTCATTACTCAGCGTAGAAATAGACAAATGTCAGTTCAATACTCAGCGTAGAAATAGTCTGATATCAGTTCAGTACTCAGGGTACAAATAGTCAGATGTCAGTTCAGTACTCAGCGTAGAAATAGTCTGATATCAGTTCAGTACTCAGCGTAGAAATAGTCCGATATCAGTTCAGTACTCAGCGTAGAAATAGTCCGATAACAGTTCACTACTCAGCGTAGAAATAGTCAGATCTCAGTTCACTACTCAGCGTAGAAATAATCCGATATCAGTTCAGTACTCAGGGTACCAATAGTCCGATGTCAGTTCAGTACTCAGCGTAGAAATAGTCCGATGTCAGTTCAGTACTCAGGGTACAAATAGTCCGATGTCAGTTCAGTACTCAGTGTAGAAATAGTCCGATATCAGTTCAGTACTCGTGTAGAAATAGTCCGATATCAGTTCAGTACTCAGCGTGGAAATAGTCCGATATCAGTTCAGTACCTAGGGTAGAAATAGCCCGATGTCAGTTCAGTACTCAGCGAAGAAATAGCCCGATGTCAGTTCAGTACTCAGGGTAGAAATAGACCGATGTCAGTTCAGTACTCAGCGTAGAAATAGTCTGATTTCAGTTCAGTACTCAGGGTACAAATATTCAGATGTCAGTTCAGTACTCGTGTAGAAATAGTCCGATATCAGTTCAGTACTCAGCGTGGAAATAGTCCGATATCAGTTCAGTACTCAGCGTAGAAATAGTCCGATATCAGTTCAGTACTCAGGGTAGAAATAGTCAGATGTCAGTTCAGTACTCAGGGTAGAAATAGGCAGATGTCAATTCAGTACTCAGCGTAGAAATAACCCGATGTCAGTTCAGTACTCAGGGTAGAAATAGCCCGATGTCAGTTCAGTACTCAGCGTAGAAATAGACATATGTCAGTTCAATACTCAGCGTAGAAATAGTCCGATATCAGTTCAGTACTCAGCGTAGAAATAGACAGATGTCAGTTCAGTACCTAGGGTAGAAATAGCCCGATGTCAATTCAGTACTCAGCGTAGAAATAGCCCGATGTCAGTTCAGTACTCAGGGTAGAAATAGCCCGATGTCAGTTCAGTACTCAGCGTAGAAATAGACAGATGTCAGTTCAGTACTCAGCGTAGAAATAGTCTGATATCAGTTCAGTACTCAGGGTACAAATAGTCCGATGTCAGTTCAGTACTCAGCGTAGAAATAGTCCGATATCAGTTCAGTACTCAGCGTAGAAATAGACAGATGTCAGTTCATTACTCAGCGTAGAAATAGCCCGATGTCAGTTCAGTACTCAGGGTACAAATAGTCCGATATCAGTTCAGTACTCAGCGTAGAAATAGTCCGATATCAGTTCAGTACTCAGCGTAGAAATAGACAGATGTCAGTTCATTACTCAGCGTAGAAATAGACAAATGTCAGTTCAATACTCAGCGTAGAAATAGTCTGATATCAGTTCAGTACTCAGGGTACAAATAGTCAGATGTCAGTTCAGTACTCAGCGTAGAAATAGTCTGATATCAGTTCAGTACTCAGCGTAGAAATAGTCCGATATCAGTTCAGTACTCAGCGTAGAAATAGTCCGATAACAGTTCACTACTCAGCGTAGAAATAGTCAGATCTCAGTTCACTACTCAGCGTAGAAATAATCCGATATCAGTTCAGTACTCAGGGTACCAATAGTCCGATGTCAGTTCAGTACTCAGCGTAGAAATAGTCCGATGTCAGTTCAGTACTCAGGGTACAAATAGTCCGATGTCAGTTCAGTACTCAGTGTAGAAATAGTCCGATATCAGTTCAGTACTCGTGTAGAAATAGTCCGATATCAGTTCAGTACTCAGCGTGGAAATAGTCCGATATCAGTTCAGTACCTAGGGTAGAAATAGCCCGATGTCAGTTCAGTACTCAGCGAAGAAATAGCCCGATGTCAGTTCAGTACTCAGGGTAGAAATAGACCGATGTCAGTTCAGTACTCAGCGTAGAAATAGTCTGATTTCAGTTCAGTACTCAGGGTACAAATATTCAGATGTCAGTTCAGTACTCGTGTAGAAATAGTCCGATATCAGTTCAGTACTCAGCGTGGAAATAGTCCGATATCAGTTCAGTACTCAGCGTAGAAATAGTCCGATATCAGTTCAGTACTCAGGGTAGAAATAGTCAGATGTCAGTTCAGTACTCAGGGTAGAAATAGGCAGATGTCAATTCAGTACTCAGCGTAGAAATAACCCGATGTCAGTTCAGTACTCAGGGTAGAAATAGCCCGATGTCAGTTCAGTACTCAGCGTAGAAATAGACATATGTCAGTTCAATACTCAGCGTAGAAATAGTCTGATATCAGTTCAGTACTCAGGGTACAAATAGTCAGATGTCAGTTCAATACTCAGCGTAGAAATAGTCTGATATCAGTTCAGTACTCAGGGTACAAATAGTCAGATGTCAGTTCAGTACTCAGGGTAGAAATAGCCCGATGTCAGTTCAGTACTCAGGGTACAAATAGTCCGATATCAGTTCAGTACTCAGCGAAGAAATAGCCCGATGTCAGTTCAGTACTCAGGGTAGAAATAGACCGATGTCAGTTCAGTACTCAGCGTAGAAATAGTCTGATTTCAGTTCAGTACTCAGGGTACAAATATTCAGATGTCAGTTCAGTACTCAGGGTAGAAATAGTCAGATGTCAGTTCAGTACTCAGCGTAGAAATAGTCCGATATCAGTTCAGTACTCATCGTAGAAATAGTCCGATATCAGTTCACTACTCAGCGTAGAAATAGTCAGATCTCAGTTCACTACTCAGCGTAGAAATAATCCGATATCAGTTCAGTACTCAGGGTACAAATAGTCCGATGTCAGTTCAGTACTCAGTGTAGAAATAGTCCGATATCAGTTCAGTACTCGTGTAGAAATAGTCCGATATCAGTTCAGTACTCAGCGTAGAAATAGTCCGATATCAGTTCAGTACTCTGGGTAGAAATAGCCCGATGTCAGTTCAGTACTCAGCGTAGAAATAGACATATGTCAGTTCAATACTCAGCGTAGAAATAGTCTGATATCAGTTCAGTACTCAGGGTACAAATAGTCAGATGTCAGTTCAGTACTCAGGGTAGAAATAGCCCGATGTCAGTTCAGTACTCAGGGTACAAATAGTCCGATATCAGTTCAGTACTCAGCGAAGAAATAGCCCGATGTCAGTTCAGTACTCAGGGTAGAAATAGACCGATGTCAGTTCAGTACTCAGCGTAGAAATAGTCTGATTTCAGTTCAGTACTCAGGGTACAAATATTCAGATGTCAGTTCAGTACTCAGGGTAGAAATAGTCAGATGTCAGTTCAGTACTCAGCGTAGAAATAGTCCGATATCAGTTCAGTACTCATCGTAGAAATAGTCCGATATCAGTTCACTACTCAGCGTAGAAATAGTCAGATCTCAGTTCACTACTCAGCGTAGAAATAATCCGATATCAGTTCAGTACTCAGGGTACAAATAGTCCGATGTCAGTTCAGTACTCAGTGTAGAAATAGTCCGATATCAGTTCAGTACTCGTGTAGAAATAGTCCGATATCAGTTCAGTACTCAGCGTAGAAATAGTCCGATATCAGTTCAGTACTCTGGGTAGAAATAGCCCGATGTCAGTTCAGTACTCAGCGTAGAAATAGACATATGTCAGTTCAATACTCAGCGTAGAAATAGTCTGATATCAGTTCAGTACTCAGGGTACAAATAGTCAGATGTCAGTTCAATACTCAGCGTAGAAATAGTCAGATGTCAGTTCAGTACTCAGGGTAGAAATAGCCCGATGTCAGTTCAGTACTCAGGGTACAAATAGTCCGATGTCAGTTCAGTACTCAGCGTAGAAATAGTCCGATGTCAGTTCAGTACTCAGTGTAGAAATAGTCCGATATCAGTTCAGTACTCAGCGTAGAAATAGTCCGATATCAGTTCAGTACTCAGCGTAGAAATAGTCCGATATCAGTTCAGTACTCAGCGTAGAAATAGACAGATGTCAGTTCATTACTCAGCGTAGAAATAGACAAATGTCAGTTCAATACTCAGCGTAGAAATAGTCTGATATCAGTTCAGTACTCAGGGTACAAATAGTCAGATGTCAGTTCAGTACTCAGCGTAGAAATAATCCGATATCAGTTCAGTACTCAGGGTACCAATAGTCCGATGTCAGTTCAGTACTCAGCGTAGAAATAGTCCGATGTCAGTTCAGTACTCAGGGTACAAATAGTCCGATGTCAGTTCAGTACTCAGTGTAGAAATAGTCCGATATCAGTTCAGTACTCGTGTAGAAATAGTCCGATATCAGTTCAGTACTCAGCGTGGAAATAGTCCGATATCAGTTCAGTACCTAGGGTAGAAATAGCCCGATGTCAGTTCAGTACTCAGCGAAGAAATAGCCCGATGTCAGTTCAGTACTCAGGGTAGAAATAGACCGATGTCAGTTCAGTACTCAGCATAGAAATAGTCTGATTTCAGTTCAGTACTCAGGGTACAAATATTCAGATGTGTCAGTTCAGAAATAGTCCGATATCAGTTCAGTACTCAAAATAGTCCGATATCAGTTCAGTACTCAGCGTAGAAATAGTCCGATATCAGTTCAGTACTCAGGGTAGAAATAGTCAGATGTCAGTTCAGTACTCAGGGTAGAAATAGGCAGATGTCAATTCAGTACTCAGCGTAGAAATAACCCGATGTCAGTTCAGTACTCAGGGTAGAAATAGCCCGATGTCAGTTCAGTACTCAGCGTAGAAATAGACATATGTCAGTTCAATACTCAGCGTAGAAATAGTCTGATATCAGTTCAGTACTCAGGTACAAATAGTCAGATGTCAGTTCAATACTCAGCGTAGAAATAGTCTGATATCAGTTCAGTACTCAGGGTACAAATAGTCAGATGTCAGTTCAGTACTCAGGGTAGAAATAGCCCGATGTCAGTTCAGTACTCAGGGTACAAATAGTCCGATATCAGTTCAGTACTCAGCGAAGAAATAGCCCGATGTCAGTTCAGTACTCAGGGTAGAAATAGACCGATGTCAGTTCAGTACTCAGCGTAGAAATAGTCTGATTTCAGTTCAGTACTCAGGGTACAAATATTCAGATGTCAGTTCAGTACTCAGGGTAGAAATAGTCAGATGTCAGTTCAGTACTCAGCGTAGAAATAGTCCGATATCAGTTCAGTACTCATCGTAGAAATAGTCCGATATCAGTTCACTACTCAGCGTAGAAATAGTCAGATCTCAGTTCACTACTCAGCGTAGAAATAATCCGATATCAGTTCAGTACTCAGGGTACAAATAGTCCGATGTCAGTTCAGTACTCAGTGTAGAAATAGTCCGATATCAGTTCAGTACTCGTGTAGAAATAGTCCGATATCAGTTCAGTACTCAGCGTAGAAATAGTCCGATATCAGTTCAGTACTCTGGGTAGAAATAGCCCGATGTCAGTTCAGTACTCAGCGTAGAAATAGACATATGTCAGTTCAATACTCAGCGTAGAAATAGTCTGATATCAGTTCAGTACTCAGGGTACAAATAGTCAGATGTCAGTTCAGTACTCAGGGTAGAAATAGCCCGATGTCAGTTCAGTACTCAGGGTACAAATAGTCCGATATCAGTTCAGTACTCAGCGAAGAAATAGCCCGATGTCAGTTCAGTACTCAGGGTAGAAATAGACCGATGTCAGTTCAGTACTCAGCGTAGAAATAGTCTGATTTCAGTTCAGTACTCAGGGTACAAATATTCAGATGTCAGTTCAGTACTCAGGGTAGAAATAGTCAGATGTCAGTTCAGTACTCAGCGTAGAAATAGTCCGATATCAGTTCAGTACTCATCGTAGAAATAGTCCGATATCAGTTCACTACTCAGCGTAGAAATAGTCAGATCTCAGTTCACTACTCAGCGTAGAAATAATCCGATATCAGTTCAGTACTCAGGGTACAAATAGTCCGATGTCAGTTCAGTACTCAGTGTAGAAATAGTCCGATATCAGTTCAGTACTCGTGTAGAAATAGTCCGATATCAGTTCAGTACTCAGCGTAGAAATAGTCCGATATCAGTTCAGTACTCTGGGTAGAAATAGCCCGATGTCAGTTCAGTACTCAGCGTAGAAATAGACATATGTCAGTTCAATACTCAGCGTAGAAATAGTCTGATATCAGTTCAGTACTCAGGGTACAAATAGTCAGATGTCAGTTCAATACTCAGCGTAGAAATAGTCAGATGTCAGTTCAGTACTCAGGGTAGAAATAGCCCGATGTCAGTTCAGTACTCAGGGTACAAATAGTCCGATGTCAGTTCAGTACTCAGCGTAGAAATAGTCCGATGTCAGTTCAGTACTCAGTGTAGAAATAGTCCGATATCAGTTCAGTACTCAGCGTAGAAATAGTCCGATATCAGTTCAGTACTCAGGGTAGAAATAGTCAGATGTCAGTTCAGTACTCAGGGTAGAAATAGTCAGATGTCAATTCAGTAATCAGCGTAGAAATAGCCTGATGTCAGTTCAGTACTCAGGGTACAAATAGTCTGACATCAGTTCAGTACTCAGGGTACAAATAGTCAGATGTCAGTTCAGTACTCAGGGTAGAAATAGTCAGATGTCAATTCAGAACTCAGCGTAGAAATAGCCCGATGTCAGTTCAGTACTCTGGATAGAAATAGCCCGATGTCAGTTCAGTACTCAGCGTAGAAATAGACATATGTCAGTTCAATACTCAGCGCAGAAATAGTCTGATATCAGTTCAGTACTCAGGGTACAAATAGTCAGATGTCAGTTCAGTACTCAGCGTAGAAATAGTCTGATATCAGTTCAGTACTCAGTGTAGAAATAGTCCGATATCAGTTCAGTACTCAGCGTAGAAATAGTCCGATATCAGTTCAGTACTCAGCGTAGAAATAGACAGATGTCAGTTCAGTACCTAGGGTAGAAATAGCCCGATGTCAGTTCAGTACTCAGCGAAGAAATAGCCCGATGTCAGTTCAGTACTCAGGGTAGAAATAGCCCGATGTCAGTTCAGTACTCAGCGTAGAAATAGTCTGATTTCAGTTCAGTACTCAGGGTACAAATAGTCCGATGTCAGTTCAGTACTCAGCGTAGAAATAGTCCGATGTCAGTTCAGTACTCAGGGTACAAATAGTCTGATGTCAGTTCAGTACTCAGTGTAGAAATAGTCCGATATCAGTTCAGTACTCGCGTAGAAATAGTCCGATATCAGTTCAGTACTCAGCGTAGAAATAGTCCGATATCAGTTCAGTACTCAGCGTAGAAATAGACAGATGTCAGTTCAGTACCTAGGGTAGAAATAGCCCGATGTCAATTCAGTACTCAGCGTAGAAATAGACATATGTCAGTTCAATACTCAGCGTAGAAATAGTCTGATATCATTTCAGTACTCAGGGTACAAATAGTCAGATGTCAGTTCAATACTCAGCGTAGAAATAGTCTGATATCAGTTCAGTACTCAGGGTACAAATAGTCAGATGTCAGTTCAGTACTCAGCGTAGAAATAGTCTGATATCAGTTCAGTACTCAGCGTAGAAATAGTCCGATATCAGTTCAGTACTCGAGTAGAAATAGTCCGATATCAGTTCAGTACTCAGCGTAGAAATAGTCCGATATCAGTTCAGTACTCAGTGTAGAAATAGACAGATGTCAGTTCAGTACTCAGGGTAGAAATAGCCCGATGTCAGTTCAGAACTCAGGGTACAAATAGTCCGATGTCAGTTCAGTACTCAGCGTAGAAATAGCCCGATGTCAGTTCAGTACTCAGAGTAGAAATAGCCCGATGTCAGTTCAGTACTCAGCGTAGAAATAGACAGATGTCAGTTCAGTACCTAGGGTAGAAATAGCCCGATGTCAGTTCAGTACTCAGCGAAGAAATAGCCCGATGTCAGTTCAGTACTCAGGGTAGAAATAGCCCGATGTCAGTTCAGTACTCAGCGTAGAAATAGTCTGATTTCAGTTCAGTACTCAGGGTACAAATAGTCCGATGTCAGTTCAGTACTCAGCGTAGAAATAGTCCGATGTCAGTTCAGTACTCAGGGTACAAATAGTCTGATGTCAGTTCAGTACTCAGTGTAGAAATAGTCCGATATCAGTTCAGTACTCGCGTAGAAATAGTCCGATATCAGTTCAGTACTCAGCGTAGAAATAGTCCGATATCAGTTCAGTACTCAGCGTAGAAATAGACAGATGTCAGTTCAGTACCTAGGGTAGAAATAGCCCGATGTCAATTCAGTACTCAGCGTAGAAATAGACATATGTCAGTTCAATACTCAGCGTAGAAATAGTCTGATATCATTTCAGTACTCAGGGTACAAATAGTCAGATGTCAGTTCAATACTCAGCGTAGAAATAGTCTGATATCAGTTCAGTACTCAGGGTACAAATAGTCAGATGTCAGTTCAGTACTCAGCGTAGAAATAGTCTGATATCAGTTCAGTACTCAGCGTAGAAATAGTCCGATATCAGTTCAGTACTCGAGTAGAAATAGTCCGATGTCAGTTCAGTACTCAGGGTACAAATAGTCTGATGTCAGTTCAGTACTCAATGTAGAAATAGTCCGATATCAGTTCAGTACTCGCGTAGAAATAGTCCGATATCAGTTCAGTACTCAGCGTAGAAATAGTCCGATATCAGTTCAGTACTCAGCGTAGAAATAGACAGATGTCAGTTCAGTACCTAGGGTAGAAATAGCCCGATGTCAATTCAGTACTCAGCGTAGAAATAGACATATGTCAGTTCAATACTCAGCGTAGAAATAGTCTGATATCATTTCAGTACTCAGGGTACAAATAGTCAGATGTCAGTTCAATACTCAGCGTAGAAATAGTCTGATATCAGTTCAGTACTCAGGGTACAAATAGTCAGATGTCAGTTCAGTACTCAGCGTAGAAATAGTCTGATATCAGTTCAGTACTCAGCGTAGAAATAGTCCGATATCAGTTCAGTACTCGAGTAGAAATAGTCCGATATCAGTTCAGTACTCAGCGTAGAAATAGTCCGATATCAGTTCAGTACTCAGTGTAGAAATAGACAGATGTCAGTTCAGTACTCAGGGTAGAAATAGCCCGATGTCAGTTCAGAACTCAGGGTACAAATAGTCCGATGTCAGTTCAGTACTCAGCGTAGAAATAGCCCGATGTCAGTTCAGTACTCAGGGTAGAAATAGCCCGATGTCAGTTCAGTACTCAGCGTAGAAATAGACAGATGTCAGTTCAGTACCTAGGGTAGAAATAGCCCGATGTCAGTTCAGTACTCAGCGAAGAAATAGCCCGATGTCAGTTCAGTACTCAGGGTAGAAATAGCCCGATGTCAGTTCAGTACTCAGCGTAGAAATAGTCTGATTTCAGTTCAGTACTCAGGGTACAAATAGTCCGATGTCAGTTCAGTACTCAGCGTAGAAATAGTCCGATGTCAGTTCAGTACTCAGGGTACAAATAGTCTGATGTCAGTTCAGTACTCAGTGTAGAAATAGTCCGATATCAGTTCAGTACTCGCGAAATAGTCCGATATCAGTTCAGTACTCAGCGTAGAAATAGTCCGATATCAGTTCAGTACTCAGCGTAGAAATAGACAGATGTCAGTTCAGTACCTAGGGTAGAAATAGCCCGATGTCAATTCAGTACTCAGCGTAGAAATAGCCCGATGTCAGTTCAGTACTCAGGGTAGAAATAGCCCGATGTCAGTTCAGTACTCAGCGTAGAAATAGACATATGTCAGTTCAATACTCAGCGTAGAAATAGTCTGATATCAGTTCAGTACTCAGGGTACAAATAGTCAGATGTCAGTTCAATACTCAGCGTAGAAATAGTCTGATATCAGTTCAGTACTCAGGGTACAAATAGTCAGATGTCAGTTCAGTACTCAGCGTAGAAATAGTCTGATATCAGTTCAGTACTCAGCGTAGAAATAGTCCGATATCAGTTCAGTACTCGAGTAGAAATAGTCCGATGTCAGTTCAGTACTCAGGGTACAAATAGTCTGATGTCAGTTCAGTACTCAGTGTAGAAATAGTCCGATATCAGTTCAGTACTCGCGTAGAAATAGTCCGATATCAGTTCAGTACTCAGCGTAGAAATAGTCCGATATCAGTTCAGTACTCAGCGTAGAAATAGACAGATGTCAGTTCAGTACCTAGGGTAGAAATAGCCCGATGTCAATTCAGTACTCAGCGTAGAAATAGACATATGTCAGTTCAATACTCAGCGTAGAAATAGTCTGATATCATTTCAGTACTCAGGGTACAAATAGTCAGATGTCAGTTCAATACTCAGCGTAGAAATAGTCTGATATCAGTTCAGTACTCAGGGTACAAATAGTCAGATGTCAGTTCAGTACTCAGCGTAGAAATAGTCTGATATCAGTTCAGTACTCAGCGTAGAAATAGTCCGATATCAGTTCAGTACTCGAGTAGAAATAGTCCGATATCAGTTCAGTACTCAGCGTAGAAATAGTCCGATATCAGTTCAGTACTCAGCGTAGAAATAGACAGATGTCAGTTCAGTACTCAGGGTAGAAATAGCCCGATGTCAGTTCAGAACTCAGGGTACAAATAGTCCGATGTCAGTTCAGTACTCAGCGTAGAAATAGCCCGATGTCAGTTCAGTACTCAGGGTAGAAATAGCCCGATGTCAGTTCAGTACTCAGCGTAGAAATAGACATATGTCAGTTCAGTACTCAGCGTAGAAATAGTCATTTCAGTACTCAGTGTAGAAATAGTCAGATGTCAGTTCAGTACTCAGCGTAGAAATAGTCAGCTGTCAGTTCAGTACTCAGCGTAGAAATAGACAGATGTCAGTTCAGTACTCAGGGTAGAAATAGCCCGATGTCAGTTCAGTACTCAGCGAAGAAATAGCCCGATGTCAGTTCAGTACTCAGGGTAGAAATAGCCCGATGTCAGTTCAGTACTCAGCGTAGAAATAGTCTGATTTCAGTTCAGTACTCAGGGTACAAATAGTCAGATGTCAGTTCAGTACTCAGGGTAGAAATAGCCCGATGTCAGTTCAGTACTCAGCGTATAAATAGACATATGTCAGTTCAATACTCAGCGCAGAAATAGTCTGATATCAGTTCAGTACTCAGGGTACAAATAGTCAGATGTCAGTTCAGTACTCAGCGTAGAAATAGTCTGATATCAGTTCAGTACTCAGTGTAGAAATAGTCCGATATCAGTTCAGTACTCAGCGTAGAAATAGTCAGATGTCAGTTCAGTACTCAGCGTAGAAATAGTCTGATATCAGTTCAGTACTCAGTGTAGAAATAGTCCGATATCAGTTCAGTACTCAGCGTAGAAATAGTCCGATATCAGTTCAGTACTCAGCGTAGAAATAGACAGATGTCAGTTCAGTACCTAGGGTAGAAATAGCCCGATGTCAGTTCAGTACTCAGCGAAGAAATAGCCCGATGTCAGTTCAGTACTCAGGGTAGAAATAGCCCGATGTCAGTTCAGTACTCAGCGTAGAAATAGTCTGATTTCAGTTCAGTACTCAGGGTACAAATAGTCCGATGTCAGTTCAGTACTCAGCGTAGAAATAGTCCGATGTCAGTTCAGTACTCAGGGTACAAATAGTCCGATGTCAGTTCAGTACTCAGTGTAGAAATAGTCCGATATCAGTTCAGTACTCGCGTAGAAATAGTCCGATATCAGTTCAGTACTCAGCGTAGAAATAGTCCGATATCAGTTCAGTACTCAGCGTAGAAATAGACAGATGTCAGTTCAGTACCTAGGGTAGAAATAGCCCGATGTCAATTCAGTACTCAGCGTAGAAATAGCCCGATGTCAGTTCAGTACTCAGGGTAGAAATAGCCCGATGTCAGTTCAGTACTCAGCGTAGAAATAGACATATGTCAGTTCAATACTCAGCGTAGAAATAGTCTGATATCAGTTCAGTACTCAGGGTACAAATAGTCAGATGTCAGTTCAATACTCAGCGTAGAAATAGTCTGATATCAGTTCAGTACTCAGGGTACAAATAGTCAGATGTCAGTTCAGTACTCAGCGTAGAAATAGTCTGATATCAGTTCAGTACTCAGCGTAGAAATAGTCCGATATCAGTTCAGTACTCTCGTAGAAATAGTCCGATATCAGTTCAGTACTCAGCGTAGAAATAGTCCGATATCAGTTCAGTACTCAGCGTAGAAATAGACAGATGTCAGTTCAGTACCTAGGGTAGAAATAGCCCGATGTCAGTTCAGTACTCAGGGTAGAAATAGCCCGATGTCAGTTCAGTACTCAGCGTAGAAATAGTCTGATTTCAGTTCAGTACTCAGGGTACAAATAGTCAGATGTCAGTTCAGTACTCAGGGTAGAAATAGCCCGATGTCAGTTCAGTACTCAGCGTATAAATAGACATATGTCAGTTCAATACTCAGCGCAGAAATAGTCTGATATCAGTTCAGTACTCAGGGTACAAATAGTCAGATGTCAGTTCAGTACTCAGCGTAGAAATAGTCTGATATCAGTTCAGTACTCAGTGTAGAAATAGTCCGATATCAGTTCAGTACTCAGCGTAGAAATAGTCAGATGTCAGTTCAGTACTCAGCGTAGAAATAGTCTGATATCAGTTCAGTACTCAGTGTAGAAATAGTCCGATATCAGTTCAGTACTCAGCGTAGAAATAGTCCGATATCAGTTCAGTACTCAGCGTAGAAATAGACAGATGTCAGTTCAGTACCTAGGGTAGAAATAGCCCGATGTCAGTTCAGTACTCAGCGAAGAAATAGCCCGATGTCAGTTCAGTACTCAGGGTAGAAATAGCCCGATGTCAGTTCAGTACTCAGCGTAGAAATAGTCTGATTTCAGTTCAGTACTCAGGGTACAAATAGTCCGATGTCAGTTCAGTACTCAGCGTAGAAATAGTCCGATGTCAGTTCAGTACTCAGGGTACAAATAGTCCGATGTCAGTTCAGTACTCAGTGTAGAAATAGTCCGATATCAGTTCAGTACTCGCGTAGAAATAGTCCGATATCAGTTCAGTACTCAGCGTAGAAATAGTCCGATATCAGTTCAGTACTCAGCGTAGAAATAGACAGATGTCAGTTCAGTACCTAGGGTAGAAATAGCCCGATGTCAATTCAGTACTCAGCGTAGAAATAGCCCGATGTCAGTTCAGTACTCAGGGTAGAAATAGCCCGATGTCAGTTCAGTACTCAGCGTAGAAATAGACATATGTCAGTTCAATACTCAGCGTAGAAATAGTCTGATATCAGTTCAGTACTCAGGGTACAAATAGTCAGATGTCAGTTCAATACTCAGCGTAGAAATAGTCTGATATCAGTTCAGTACTCAGGGTACAAATAGTCAGATGTCAGTTCAGTACTCAGCGTAGAAATAGTCTGATATCAGTTCAGTACTCAGCGTAGAAATAGTCCGATATCAGTTCAGTACTCGCGTAGAAATAGTCCGATATCAGTTCAGTACTCAGCGTAGAAATAGTCCGATATCAGTTCAGTACTCAGCGTAGAAATAGACAGATGTCAGTTCAGTACCTAGGGTAGAAATAGCCCGATGTCAATTCAGTACTCAGCGTAGAAATAGCCCGATGTCAGTTCAGTACTCAGGGTAGAAATAGCCCGATGTCAGTTCAGTACTCAGCGTAGAAATAGACATATGTCAGTTCAATACTCAGCGTAGAAATAGTCTGATATCAGTTCAGTACTCAGGGTACAAATAGTCAGATGTCAGTTCAATACTCAGCGTAGAAATAGTCTGATATCAGTTCAGTACTCAGGGTACAAATAGTCAGATGTCAGTTCAGTACTCAGCGTAGAAATAGTCTGATATCAGTTCAGTACTCAGCATAGAAATAGTCCGATATCAGTTCAGTACTCGAGTAGAAATAGTCCGATATCAGTTCAGTACTCAGCGTAGAAATAGTCCGATATCAGTTCAGTACTCAGTGTAGAAATAGACAGATGTCAGTTCAGTACTCAGGGTAGAAATAGCCCGATGTCAGTTCAGAACTCAGGGTACAAATAGTCCGATGTCAGTTCAGTACTCAGCGTAGAAATAGCCCGATGTCAGTTCAGTACTCAGGGTAGAAATAGCCCGATGTCAGTTCAGTACTCAGCGTAGAAATAGACAGATGTCAGTTCAGTACCTAGGGTAGAAATAGCCCGATGTCAGTTCAGTACTCAGCGAAGAAATAGCCCGATGTCAGTTCAGTACTCAGGGTAGAAATAGCCCGATGTCAGTTCAGTACTCAGCGTAGAAATAGTCTGATTTCAGTTCAGTACTCAGGGTACAAATAGTCCGATGTCAGTTCAGTACTCAGCGTAGAAATAGTCCGATGTCAGTTCAGTACTCAGGGTACAAATAGTCTGATGTCAGTTCAGTACTCAGTGTAGAAATAGTCCGATATCAGTTCAGTACTCGCGTAGAAATAGTCCGATATCAGTTCAGTACTCAGCGTAGAAATAGTCCGATATCAGTTCAGTACTCAACGTAGAAATAGACAGATGTCAGTTCAGTACCTAGGGTAGAAATAGCCCGATGTCAATTCAGTACTCAGGGTAGAAATAGCCCGATGTCAGTTCAGTACTCAGCGTAGAAATAGACATATGTCAGTTCAATACTCAGCGTAGAAATAGTCTGATATCAGTTCAGTACTCAGGGTACAAATAGTCAGATGTCAGTTCAATACTCAGCGTAGAAATAGTCTGATATCAGTTCAGTACTCAGGGTACAAATAGTCAGATGTCAGTTCAGTACTCAGCGTAGAAATAGTCTGATATCAGTTCAGTACTCAGCGTAGAAATAGTCCGATATCAGTTCAGTACTCGAGTAGAAATAGTCCGATATCAGTTCAGTACTCAGCGTAGAAATAGTCCGATATCAGTTCAGTACTCAGCGTAGAAATAGACAGATGTCAGTTCAGTACTCAGGGTAGAAATAGCCCGATGTCAGTTCAGAACTCAGGGTACAAATAGTCCGATGTCAGTTCAGTACTCAGCGTAGAAATAGCCCGATGTCAGTTCAGTACTCAGGGTAGAAATAGCCCGATGTCAGTTCAGTACTCAGCGTAGAAATAGACATATGTCAGTTCAGTACTCAGCGTAGAAATAGTCATTTCAGTACTCAGTGTAGAAATAGTCAGATGTCAGTTCAGTACTCAGCGTAGAAATAGTCAGCTGTCAGTTCAGTACTCAGCGTAGAAATAGACAGATGTCAGTTCAGCACTCAGGGTAGAAATAGCCCGATGTCAGTTCAGTACTCAGCGAAGAAATAGCCCGATGTCAGTTCAGTACTCAGGGTAGAAATAGCCCGATGTCAGTTCAGTACTCAGCGTAGAAATAGTCTGATTTCAGTTCAGTACTCAGGGTACAAATAGTCAGATGTCAGTTCAGTACTCAGGGTAGAAATAGCCCAATGTCAGTTCAGTACTCAGCGTATAAATAGACATATGTCAGTTCAATACTCAGCGCAGAAATAGTCTGATATCAGTTCAGTACTCAGGGTACAAATAGTCAGATGTCAGTTCAGTACTCAGCGTAGAAATAGTCTGATATCAGTTCAGTACTCAGTGTAGAAATAGTCCGATATCAGTTCAGTACTCAGCGTAGAAATAGTCAGATGTCAGTTCAGTACTCAGCGTAGAAATAGTCTGATATCAGTTCAGTACTCAGCGTAGAAATAGTCCGATATCAGTTCAGTACTCAGCGTAGAAATAGACAGATGTCAGTTCAGTACCTAGGGTAGAAATAGCCCGATGTCAGTTCAGTACTCAGCGAAGAAATAGCCCGATGTCAGTTCAGTACTCAGGGTAGAAATAGCCCGATGTCAGTTCAGTACTCAGCGTAGAAATAGTCTGATTTCAGTTCAGTACTCAGGGTACAAATAGTCCGATGTCAGTTCAGTACTCAGCGTAGAAATAGTCCGATGTCAGTTCAGTACTCAGGGTACAAATAGTCCGATGTCAGTTCAGTACTCAGTGTAGAAATAGTCCGATATCAGTTCAGTACTCGCGTAGAAATAGTCCGATATCAGTTCAGTACTCAGCGTAGAAATAGTCCGATATCAGTTCAGTACTCAGCGTAGAAATAGACAGATGTCAGTTCAGTACCTAGGGTAGAAATAGCCCGATGTCAATTCAGTACTCAGCGTAGAAATAGCCCGATGTCAGTTCAGTACTCAGGGTAGAAATAGCCCGATGTCAGTTCAGTACTCAGCGTAGAAATAGACATATGTCAGTTCAATACTCAGCGTAGAAATAGTCTGATATCAGTTCAGTACTCAGGGTACAAATAGTCAGATGTCAGTTCAATACTCAGCGTAGAAATAGTCTGATATCAGTTCAGTACTCAGGGTACAAATAGTCAGATGTCAGTTCAGTACTCAGCGTAGAAATAGTCTGATATCAGTTCAGTACTCAGCGTAGAAATAGTCCGATATCAGTTCAGTACTCGCGTAGAAATAGTCCGATATCAGTTCAGTACTCAGCGTAGAAATAGTCCGATATCAGTTCAGTACTCAGCGTAGAAATAGTCCGATATCAGTTCAGTACTCAGCGTAGAAATAGTCCGATATCAGGTCAGTACTCAGCGTAGAAATAGTCCGATATCAGTTCAGTACTCAGCGTAGAAATAGACAGATGTCAGTTCAGTACTCAGGGTAGAAATAGCCCGATGTCAGTTCAGAACTCAGGGTACAAATAGTCCGATGTCAGTTCAGTACTCAGCGTAGAAATAGTCCGATGTCAGTTCAGTACTCAGCGTAGAAATATCCCGATGTCAGTTCAGTACTCAGCGTAGAAATAGTCTGACATCAGTTCAGTACTCAGAGTACAAATAGTCAGATGTCAGTTCAGTACTCAGGCTAGAAATAGTCAGATGTCAATTCAGAACTCAGCGTAGAAATAGCCCGATGTCAGTTCAGTACTCAGGGTAGAAATAGCCCGATGTCAGTTCAGTACTCAGCGTAGAAATAGACATATGTCAGTTCAGTACTCAGCGTAGAAATAGTCATTTCAGTACTCAGTGTAGAAATAGTCAGATGTCAGTTCAGTACTCAGCGTAGAAATAGTCAGCTGTCAGTTCAGTACTCAGCGTAGAAATAGACAGATGTCAGTTCAGCACTCAGCGTAGAAATAGACATATATCAGTTCAGTACTCAGGGTAGAAATAGTCAGATGTCAGTTCAGTACTCAGCGTAGAAATAGTCAGATGTCAGTTCAGTACTCAGGGTAGAAATAGTCAGATGTCAATTCAGAACTCAGCGTAGAAATAGCCCGATGTCAGTTCAGTACTCAGGGTAGAAATAGCCCGATGTCAGTTCAGTACTCAGCGTAGAAATAGACATATGTCAGTTCAGTACTCAGCGTAGAAATAGTCATTTCAGTACTCAGTGTAGAAATAGTCAGATGTCAGTTCAGTACTCAGCGTAGAAATAGTCAGCTGTCAGTTCAGTACTCAGCGTAGAAATAGACAGATGTCAGTTCAGCACTCAGCGTAGAAATAGACAGATGTCAGTTCAGCACTCAGGGTAGAAATAGTCAGTTCAGTACTCAGAGTAGAAATAGACAGATGTCAGTTCAGTACTCAGGGTAGAAATAGTCAGATGTCAGTTCAGTACTCAGGGTAGAAATAGCCCGATGTCAGTTCAGTACTCAGCATAGAAATAGACATATGTCAGTTCAGTACTCAGGGTAGAAATAGTCAGATGTCAGTTCAGTACTCAGGGTAGAAATAGTCTGATGTCAGTTCAGTACTCAGCGTAGAAATAGTCAGCTGTCAGTTCAGTACTCAGCGTAGAAATAGACAGATGTCAGTTCAGCACTCAGCGTAGAAATAGACAGATGTCAGTTCAGCACTCAGGGTAGAAATAGTCAGTTCAGTACTCAGAGTAGAAATAGACAGATGTTAGTTCAGTACTCAGGGTAGAAATAGTCAGTTCAGCACTCAGCGTAGAAATAGACATATATCAGTTCAGTACTCAGAGTAGAAATAGTCAGATGTCAGTTCAGTACTCAGCGTAGAAATAGTCAGATGTCAGTTCAGTACTCAGCGTAGAAATAGACAGATGTCAGTTCAGTACTCAGTGTAGAAATAGACAGATGTCAGTTCAGTACTCAGGGTAGAAATAGTCAGATGTCAGTTCAGTACTCAGGGTAGAAATAGTCAGATGTCAGTTCAGTACTCAGGGTAGAAATAGTCAGATGTCAGTTCAGTACTCAGTACTTAGCACCAAATTACTTCTTGTGAACACACACAACGCACAATGATGGTGGAGTACTTCACACAATTCCCTTAATCTAACACACATAGATGAAACACTTTTATAGACCATTATCCAAAAACAAATCGAAATAAAATGTAAACCCTCTTGAAGGTAACATTTGAGCATGTTTTGGTTCCACTCGAGGGGTTGAGTCAGTCACGGTGACGCATCCCATTGATCAACAGAAAAGATCATCCTCCTCTTCCACATCACAGGAAGGCACTGTCTGTTCCACTGAGCCCACTTCCTGTTCACTGACCCCTGTTTCCTGTCCGTTGGCGGCAGTGGTGTGGAACCACGGATGGATAAGCACCTCGGCGGCAGTCAGTCTGTCCCATGGTTCTTTCCTCAGCAGGGATCGCAGCAGGCACTTGGCCCGGGGAGAGAGGCTCTCGGGTAGGCAGCAATGGCCCCGGCGGATCTTGGAGAAGAGGGTAGCTGGGTCTGGGTCGTGGAAAGGGTAGCGTCCCACCAGCATAGTGTAGAGCATCACCCCTAGGGACCAGACGTCCGCCTGCTTCCCGGAGTAGGAGCTGGAGACGTTCAGGATCTCTGGGCTGATATAGGCTGGGCAGCCATAGGTGTATGACATGGAGTCATCTTCTCCTTCTAGAACCCTGCAGTCCTCCAGGCCTTCCAGCTTCACATGGATCCTACAGGATAGAAAGAGCATGAGTTGGTTATTAACAGAGAGGGCGAAGCAAGAGGCTCCACTCACATTAAAATCTGTCCACGCGAGAATACAGCGATAAGCAGACCAAGAGGTTATTTTTGTATGGAGGTCTATGAGAGAGTGTCGGATTTGGTCAACAAAAATTGTGATCGCTAATTTGCTAAGTGAGACTTATTTGATCAAATATAAGTTCCGTAATGTTTATCTTGTTACGAATGTACTGATATAAGTGGACGTACGTGGCATCTCGGCAACTCTGAGAAATCTATTTTATATTGGAGTCTGTTGTTCACACGCGTATCTGCCCTCTCACTGGCTAGAATGTTCCCACCTGATCTCACTTCCTCCCACTGCTCCCAAGCAACTGCTTGCTAATGTTAGGATTATGGTTATACCAATGGTTAGGTTTAGTACTAGAGTAATGGTTAAGTTTAGGATAAGGGTTAAGATTAGGGTTAGAGCTAGATACTATATATACAAAAGAATGTTGATACCCCTTCCAATTAGTTTCAACCCATTGCTGACAGGTGTATACAATCAAGCACACATCCATGCAATCTCCATAGACAAACATAGGCAGCAGAATGGCCTTACTGAAGTGCTCACTGACTTTCAACGTGACACCGGCATAGGATACCACTTTTCTAACAAGTCAGTTTGTCAAATATCTGCCCTCTCTAGAGCTGCCCCGGTCAACTGTAAGTGCTGTTATTGTAACGTGGAAACATCTAGGAGCAACAAAAGCTCAGCCGCTAAGTGGTAGGCTGCAAAAGCTGTCCTTGGTTGCAAAACTCACTACCGAGTTCCAAACTGCCTCTGAAAGCAACATCAGCACAATAACTGTTCGTCTGGATGTCATGAAATGGGTTTCCATGGCAGAGCAGCAGCACACAAGACTAAGATCACCATGCGCAATGCCAAGTGTCGGCTGGAGTGGTGTAAAGCTTGCCGCCATTGGACTCTGGAGCAGTGGAAACACGTTCTCTGGAGTGATGAATCACGCTTCACCATCTGGCAGTCCAAAGGACAAATCTGGGTTTGGCGGATGCCAGAAGAACGCTACCTGCCCGGATTCATAGTGCCAACTGTAAAGTTTGGTGGAGGAGGAATAATGGTCTGGGGCTGTTTTTCAAGGTTTGGGCTAGGCCCCTTAGCTCAAGTGAAGGGAAATCTTAATGCTACAGCATACAATGACATTCTAGACAATTATGTGCTTCCAACTTTGTGGAAACAGTTTGGGGAAGGCCCTTTCCTGTTTCCACATGACAATGGCCCTCATGCACAAAGCGAGTTCCATACAGAAATGGTTTGTCAAGATCGGTGTGGAAGAACTTGACTGGCCTGCGCAGAGCCCTGACCTGAACCCCATCAAACAACTTTGGGATGAATTGGAACGCTGACCGTGAGCCAGGCCTAATCGCCCAACATCAGTGCTCGACCCCACTAATGCTTTTTTTTGTTTTAATGGAAGCAATGTTCCAACATCTAGTGGAAAGTCCTTCTCAAAAGAGTGGAGGCTGTTATAGCAGCAAAGGCGGGACCAACTCCATATTAATGCCCATGATTTTGGAATGAGATATTCCACATACTTTTGGTGTAGTTAGTTGGAATATTACTGATAGTCTGTAGGATATCTATCCAAATAAAGTGTTTCCTGCTCCTTACTGTAGGGGGATGTCCATCTTAGGTATAACACCAGAAACAATTGTCAAATTAAAGATATAGGTCAAGGATTCTGCAATACAGTGCCTTGCAAAAGTATTCATCCACCTTGGAGTTTCTCCTGTTTTGTTGCATTACAACCCGGAATTTAAATGCATTTTTAGTTTGGATTTCATGTAATGGACATACACAAAATAGTCCAAATTGGTGAAATGAAAAAAAATATACTTATGAATAAAAACAGAAAGGTGGTGTACCCCAGTACCCCCTTTGTTATGAAGCCCCTAAATAAGATCTGGTGCAACCAATTACCTTCAGAAGTCACATACTTAAATAAAATCCACCTATCTGCAATTTAAATGTCACATGATCGGTCACATGATCTCAGTATATATACACCTGTTCTGAAAGGCCCCAGAGTCTGCAACACCACTAAGCAAGCGGCACCATGCAGATCAAGGAGCTCTCCAAACAGGTCAGGGACAAAGTTGTGGAGAAGTACAGATCAGGGTTGCGTTATAAAACAATATCAGAAACTTTAAACATCCCACGGAGCAACATTAAATCTATTATTAAACAATGGAAAGAATATGGCACCACAACAAACCTGCCAAGAGAGGGCCGCCCACCAACACTCACAGACCAGGCAAGGAGGGCATTAATCAGAGGCAACAACGAGACCAAAGAAACTGTCATTTCTGCAAGTACAGATACCCCCAAAACTACTTAAGTAGTACATTAAAGTATTTTTACAGAAGTACTTTATACCACTGGTATACAGTACATCACTTCACACCCAGACAAATCCAGCCAAACCCTCATTCACTCACAAACTGTGCTGTGCTGTGCTATAGCCATATTAATAGCAGAGCTTAGATCCATGAGGTTGGGAGGTAGGGGGTGCCCCTTAACACAGTCTGGAGAGGACAAGCTAATGATCTGAGACTGGATGGGATGTGTCCCAAATGGAGCCCTATTGCCTACACAGGGCCTCTGGTCAAAAGTAGTGCACTATACAGTATACTGAGTGCCATTTGGAACTTAGCCAATATCCGCCTCTCTTGTAACCCAAGAAAGACCATGTAGAGTATGGGCTTCCAACAGTGACTGGTCTGTCTGAGAGAGACAAACAGCCCTGGTGCATAGCAACAGAGAGAAAGTAGGTGAGTCATCTCCAGGTGGAGTGGAGATTTCTCTACCCCTCCTCCCTTCCCCACCCTTTCTCTCTTTCTCCCCTCCTCTCTTCCCCTCCCCTCTCTTCCCCTCCTCTCTTCCTCCCCCCTCCTCTCTTCCCCTCCCCTCTCTTCCCCTCCTCTCTTCCCGCCCCCTCCTCTCTTCCTCCCCTCCTCTCTTCCCCTCCTCTCCCCCCCTCCTCTCTTCCTCCCCTCCTCTCTTCCCCTCCCCTCTCTTCCCCTCCTCTCTTCCCCCACCCCTCCTCTCTTCCCCTCCCCTCTCTTCCCCTCCTCTCTTCCTCCCCTCCTCTCTTCCCCTCCCTCTCTTCCCCTCCTCTCTTCCTCCCCCTCCTCTCTTCCTCCCCCCTCCTCTCTTCCTCCCCTCCTCTCTTCCCCTCCCCTCTCTTCCCTTCCTCTCTCCCCCTCCTCTCTTCCTCCCCTCCTCTCTTCCCTCCCCTCTCTTCCCCTCCTCTCTTCCCCCCCCCCTCCTCTCTTCCCCTCCCCTCTCTTCCCCTCCTCTCTTCCTCCCCTCCTCTCTTCCCCTCCCCTCTCTTCCCCTCCTCTCTTCCTCCCCTCCTCTCTTCCTCCCCTCCTCTCTTCCCCTCCTCTCTTCCTCCCCTCCTCTCTTCCCCTCCCCTCTCTTCCCCTCCTCTCTTCCCCTCCCC
Source organism: Oncorhynchus nerka (assembly GCF_034236695.1). NCBI lineage: Eukaryota > Metazoa > Chordata > Actinopteri > Salmoniformes > Salmonidae > Oncorhynchus > Oncorhynchus nerka. Next base: position 102,692,364 of record NC_088399.1, on the reverse strand, counting down.
TCTCTTCCCCTCCTCTCTTCCCCCACCCCCTCCTCTCTTCCCCTCCCCTCTCTTCCCCTCCTCTCTTCCCCTCCCCTCTCTTCCCTCCTCTCTTCCCCTCCCCTCTCTTCCCCTCCTCTCTTCCTCCCCTCCTCTCTTCCTCCCCTCCTCTCTTCCCCTCCCCTCTCTTCCCCTCCTCTCTTCCTCCCCTCCTCTCTTCCCCTCCCCTCTCTTCCCCTCCTCTCTTCCTCCCCCTCCTCTCTTCCTCCCCCCCTCCTCTCTTCCTCCCCTCCTCTCTTCCCCTCCCCTCTCTTCCCCTCCTCTCTCCCCCTCCTCTCTTCCTCCCCTCCTCTCTTCCCCTCCCCTCTCTTCCCCTCCTCTCTTCCCCCACCCCTCCTCTTTCCCCCTCCCTCTCTTCCCCTCCTCTCTTCCTCCTCTCTTCCCCTCCCCTCTCTTCTCCCCTCTCTTCCTCCCCTCCTCTCTTCCCCTCCCCTCTCTTCCCTCCTCTCTTCCTCCCCCTCCTCTCTTCCCCTCCCCTCTCTTCCCCTCCTCTCTTCCTCCCCTCCTCTCTTCCCCTCCCCTCTCTTCCCCTCCTCTCTTCCCCCCCTCCTCTCTTCCTCCCCTCCTCTCTTCCCCTCCCTCTCTTCCACTCCTCTCTTCCCCACCCCTCCTCTCTTCCTCCCCTCCTCTCTTCCCCTCCCCTCTCTTCCCCTCCTCTCTTCCTCCCCTCCTCTCTTCCCCTCCCCTCTCTTCCCCTCCTCTCTTCCTCCCCTCCTCTCTTCCTCCCCTCCTCTCTTCCCCTCCCCTCTCTTCCCCTCCTCTCTTCCTCTCCTCCTCTCTTCCCCTCCCCTCTCTTCCCCTCCCCTCTCTTCCCCTCCTCTCTTCCTCCCCTCCTCTCTTCCCCTCCCTCTCTTCCCCTCCTCTCTTCCTCCCCTCCTCTCTTCCCCTCCCTCTCTTCCCCTCCTCTCTTCCTCCCCTCCTCTCTTCCCCCACCCCCTCCTCTCTTCCTCCCCTCCTCTCTTCCCCTCCTCTCTTCCTCCCCTCCTCTCTTCCCCTCCTCTCTTCTTCCCTCCTCTCTTCCCCCTCCTCTCTTCCCCTCCTCTCTTCTTCCCCTCCTCTCTTCCTCCCCTCCTCTCTTCCCCACCCCCTCCTCTCTCCCCTCCTCTCTCCCCCCTCCTCTCTTCCCCTCCTCTCTTCTTCCCCTCCTCTCTTCCTCCCCTCCTCTCTTCCCCTCCTCTCTTCCTCCCCTCCTCTCTTCCTCCCCTCCTCTCTTCCCCTCCTCTCTTCCTCCCCTCCTCTCTTCTCTTCCTAATATTATGATGGTTTATCTGCTGTCAGAATAAAGACTGTAATCAATCATGTGATTAAACTCAGATCTGCTTGTGCACTTCAATATGATCCATGAATAAAATACAGTTGAAGTCTGAAGTTTACATACACTTGGGTTGGAGTCATTAAAACTAGTTTTTCAACCACTCCACAAATGTATTGTTAACAAACTATAGTTTTGGCAAGTCGGTTAGGACATCTACTTTGTGCATGACACAAGTCATTTTCCCAACAATTGTTTACAGACAGTTTATTTCACATATAATTCACTGTATCACATTTCCAGTGGGTCAGAAGTTTACATACACTGTGCCTTTAAACAGCTTGGAAAATTCCAGAAAATGTCATGGCTTTAGAAGCTTCTGTTAGGCTAATTGACATCATTTGAGTCAATTGGAAGTGTACCTGTGGATGTTTTTCAAGGCCTACCTTCAAACTCAGTGCCTCTTAGCTTGACATCATGGGAAAATCCAAAGAAATCAGCCAAGACTTCAGAATAAAAATGGTAGACCTCCACAAGTCTGGTTCTTCCTTGGGAGCAATTTCCAAACGCCTGAAAGTACCACGTTCATCTGTACAAGCAATAGTACGCAAGTATAAACACGATGGGACCACGCAGCTGTCAAAAAGTATCTATAGCCAAAGTAAAACGAATCCTATATCGACATAACCTGAAAGACCGCTCAGCAAGGAATAAGCCACTGCTCCAAAACCGCCATAAAAAGCCAGACTACAGTCTGCAGCTACACATGGAGACAAAGATCATACTTTTTGGTCTGATGGTCTGATGAAACAAAAATAGAACTGTTTGGCCATAATGACCATCGTTATGTTTGGAGGAAAAAGGGGGAGGCTTGCAAGCCGAAGAACACCATCCAACCGTGAAGCACGAGGGTGTCAGCATCATGTTGTGGAGGTGCTTTACTGCAGGAGGGACTGGTACATTTCACAAAATAGATGGCTTCATGAGGCAGGAAAATGATGTGGATATATTGAAGCAACATCTCAAGACATCAGTCAGGAAGTTAAAGCTTGGTCGCAAATGGGTCTTCCAAATGGACAATGACCCCAAGCATACTTCCAAAGTTGTGGCAAAATGGCTTAAGGACAACAAAGTCAAGGTATTGGAGCGGCCATCACAAAGCCCTGACCTCAATCCCATAGAAAATCTGTGGGCAGAACTGAAAAAGTGTGTGCGAGCAAGGAGGCCTACAAATCTGACTCAGTTACACCAGCTCTGTCAGGACGAATGGGCCAAAATTCACCCAACTTATTGTGGGAAGCTTGTGGAAGGCTACCCGAAACGTTTGACCCAAGTTAAACAATTTAAAGGCAATGCTGCCAAATACTAATTGAGTGTATGTAAACTTCTGACCCACTGGGAATGTGATGAAAGAAATAAAAGCTGAAATAAATCATTCTCTCTTCTATTATTCTGACATTTCACATTCTTAAAATGAAGTGGTGATCCTAGCTGACATAAGACAGGGCATTTTTATTAGGATGTCAGGAATTGTCAGGAATTGTGAAAAACTTTTAAATGTATTTGGCTAAGCTGTATGTAAACTTCCGACTCAACTGTAGATGTTAATGTTGTGGGGCCTCTTGACAGCCCTCAGCCCTCAGCCAGTTATAGATGGTAATGTTGTGGGGCCTCTACACAGCCCTCAGCCCTCAGCCAGTTATAGATGGTAATGTTGTGGGGCCTCTTCACAGCCCTCAGACAGTTATAGTTGGTAATGTTGTGGGGCCTCTACACAGCCCTCAGCCCTCAGCCAGTTATAGATGGTAATGTTGTGGGGCCTCTTGACATCCCTCAGCCAGTTATAGATGGTAATGTTGTGGGGCCTCTACACAGCCCTCAGCCAGTTATAGATGGTAATGTTGTGGGGCCTCTTCACAGCCCTCAGCCAGTTATAGATGGTAATGTTGTGGGGCCTCTTCACAGCCCTCAGCCAGTTATAGATGGTAATGTTGTGGGGCCTCTACACAGCCCTCAGCCCTCAGCTAGTTATAGATGGTAATGTTGTGGGGCCTCTACCCAGCCCTCAGCCAGTTATAGATGGTAATGTTGTGGGCCCTCTTCACAGCCCTCAGCCAGTTATAGATGGTAATGTTGTGGGGCCTCTTCAGAGCCCTCAGCCAGTTATATATGGTAATGTTGTGGGGCCTCTTCACAGCCCTCAGCCAGTTATAGATGGTAATGTTGTGGGGCCTCTACACAGCCCTCAGCCCGCAGCCAGTTATAGATGGTAATGTTGTGGGGCCTCTACACAGCCCTCAGCCAGTTATAGATGGTAATGTTGTGGGGCCTCTTCACAGCCCTCAGCCAGTTATAGATGGTAATGTTGTGGGGCCTCTACACAGCCCTCAGCCAGTTATAGATGGTAATGTTGTGGGGCCTCTACACAACCCTCAGCCAGTTATAGATGGTAATGTTGTGGGGCCTCTACACAGCCCTCAGTCAGTTATAGATGGTAATGTTGTGGGGCCTCTACACAGCCCTCAGCCAGTTATATATGGTAATGTTGTGGGGCCTCTACACAGCCCTCAGCCAGTTATAGATGGTAATGTTGTGGGGCCTCTACACAGCCCTCAGCCAGTTATAGATGGTAATGTTGTGGGGCCTCTACACAGCCCTCAGCCAGTTATAGATGGTAATGTTGTGGGGCCTCTACACAGCCCTCAGCCAGTTATAGATGGTAATGTTGTGGGGCCTCTACACAGCCCTCAGCCAGTTATAGATGGTAATGTTGTGGGGCCTCTACACAGCCCTCAGCCCTCAGCCAGTTATATATGGTAATGTTGTGGGGCCTCTACACAGCCCTCAGCCAGTTATAGATGGTAATGTTGTGGGGCCTCTACACAGCCCTCAGCCAGTTATAGATGGTAATGTTGTGGGGCCTCTACACAGCCCTCAGCCAGTTATAGATGGTAATGTTGTGGGGCCTCTACACAGCCCTCAGCCAGTTATAGATGGTAATGTTGTGGGGCCTCTACACAGCCCTCAGCCAGTTATAGATGGTAATGTTGTGGGGCCTCTACACAGCCCTCAGCCCTCAGCCAGTTATAGATGGTAATGTTGTGGGGCCTCTACACAGCCCTCAGCCAGTTATAGATGGTAATGTTGTGGGGCCTCTACACAGCCCTCAGCCAGTTATAGATGGTAATGTGTTGTGGGGCCTCTACACAGCCCTCAGCCAGTTATAGATGGTAATGTTGTGGGGCCTCTACACAGCCCTCAGCCAGTTATAGATGGTAATGTTGTGGGGCCTCTTCAGAGCCCTTAGCCAGTTATAGATGGTAATGTTGTGGGGCCTCTACACAGCCCTCAGCCAGTTATAGATGGTAATGTGTTGTGGGGCCTCTACACAGCCCTCAGCCAGTTATAGATGGTAATGTTGTGGGGCCTCTACAGAGCCCTCAGCCAGTTATAGATGGTAATGTTGTGGGGCTTCTTCAGAGCCCTCAGCCCTCAACCAGTTATAGATGGTAATGTTGTGGGGCCTCTACACAGCCCTCAGCCCTCAGCCAGTTATAGATGGTAATGTTGTGGGGCCTCTTCAGAGCCCTCAGCCAGTTATAGATGGTAATGTTGTGGGGCCTCTTGACAGCCCTCAGCCAGTTAGAGATGGTAATGTTGTGGGCCCTCTTCACAGAGACCAGTGGGGAGAGGAGACTAGTGGGGAGAAGAGAGGAGACCAGTGGGGGAGGAGACCAGTGGGGAGAGGAGAGGAGACCAGTGGGGAGAGGAGACCAGTGGGGAGAGGAGACCAGTGGGGAGAGGAGACCAGTGGGGAGAGGAGACCAGTAGGGAGAGGAGAGCAGTGGGGAGAGGAGAGGAGAGCAGTGGGGAGAGGAGAGCAGTGGGGAGAGGAGACCAGTAGGGAGAGGAGACCAGTTGGGAGAGGAGACCAGTGGGGAGAGGAGACCAGTGGGGAGAGGAGACCAGTTGGGAGAGGAGACCAGTGGGGAGAGGAGACCAGTGGGGAGAGGAGACCAGTAGGGAGAGGAGAGGAGACCAGTTGGGAGAGGAGACCAGTTGGGAGAGGAGACCAGTTGGGAGAGGAGACCAGTTGGGAGAGGAGACCAGTGGGGAGAGGAGACCAGTTGGGAGAGGAGACCAGTGGGGAGAGGAGACCAGTGGGGAGAGGAGACCAGTGTGGAGAGGAGACCAGTGGGGAGAGGAGAGGAGAGCAGTAGGGAGAGGAGACCAGTGGGGAGAGGAGAGGAGACCAGTGGGGAGAGGAGACCAGTTGGGAGAGTAGACCAGTGGGGAGAGGAGACCAGTGGGGAGAGGAGACCAGTGGGGAGAGGAGACCAGTGGGGAGTGGAGACCAGTGGGGAGAGGAGAGGAGAGCAGTGGGGAGAGGAGAGCAGTGGGGAGAGGAGAGGAGAGCAGTGGGGAGAGGAGAGGAGACCAGTGGGGAGAGGAGACCAGTGGGGAGAGGAGACCAGTGGGGAGAGGAGACCAGTGGGGAGAGGAGAGCAGTGGGGAGAGGAGACCAGTTGGGAGAGGAGACCAGTGGGGAGAGGAGACCAGTGGGGAGAGGAGACCAGTGGGGAGAGGAGAGCAGTGGGGAGAGGAGAGCGGTGGAGAGAGGAGACCAGTGGGGAGAGGAGAGGAGAGCGGTGGAGAGAGGAGACCAGTGGGGAGAGGAGACCAGTGGGGAGAGGAGACCAGTTGGGAGAGGAGAGGAGAGCGGTGGAGAGAGGAGAGCGGTGGAGAGAGGAGACCAGTGGGGAGAGGAGAGGACAGCGGTGGAGAGAGGAGACCAGTGGGGAGAGGAGACCAGTGGGGAGAGGAGACCAGTTGGGAGAGGAGAGGAGAGCGGTGGAGAGAGGAGACCAGTGGGGAGAGGAGAGCGGTGGAGAGAGGAGACCATTGGGGAGAGGAGACTAGTGGGGAGAGGAGACCAGTTGGGAGAGGAGAGGAGAGCAGTGGGGAGAGGAGAGCGGTGGAGAGAGGAGACCAGTGGGGAGAGGAGAGGAGAGCGGTGGAGAGAGGAGACCAGTGGGGAGAGGAGAGGAGACCGGTGGGGAGAGGAGACCAGTGGGGAGAGGAGACCAGTGGGGAGAGGAGACCAGTGGGGAGAGGAGACCAGTGGGGAGAGGAGAGCAGTGGGGAGAGGAGAGCAGTTGGGAGAGGAGAGGAGAGCAGTGGGGAGAGGAGAGCGGTGGAGAGAGGAGACCAGTGGGGAGAGGAGAGGAGAGCGGTGGAGAGAGTAGACCAGTTGGGAGAGGAGAGGAGACCGGTGGGGAGAGGAGACCAGTGGGGAGAGGAGACCAGTGGGGAGAGGAGACCAGTAGGGAGAGGAGAGCGGTGGGGAGAGGAGACCAGTGGGGAGAGGAGACCAGTGGGGAGAGGAGACCAGTGGGGAGAGGAGACCAGTGGGGAGAGGAGACCAGTAGGGAGAGGAGAGCAGTGGGGAGAGGAGAGGAGAGCAGTGGGGAGAGGAGAGCAGTGGGGAGAGGAGACCAGTAGGGAGAGGAGACCAGTAGGGAGAGGAGAGCAGTAGGGAGAGGCGAGCAGTGGGGAGAGGAGACCAGTAGGGAGAGGAGAGGAGACCAGTGGGGAGAGGAGACCAGTGGGGATAGGAGACCAGTGGGGAGAGGAGAGGAGACCAGTGGAGAGAGGAGAGCAGTGGGGAGAGGAGACCAGTAGGGAGAGGAGAGGAGACCAGTGGGGAGAGGAGACCAGTGGGGATAGGAGACCAGTGGGGAGAGGAGAGGAGACCAGTGGGGAGAGGAGACCAGTGGGGAGAGGAGAGGAGAGCGGTGGGGAGAGGAGACCAGTAGGGAGAGGAGAGCGGTGGAGAGAGGAGACCAGTGGGGAGAGGAGAGCGGTGGAGAGAGGAGACCAGTGGGGAGAGGAGAGGAGAACAGTGGGGAGAGGAGACCAGTGGGGAGAGGAGACCCGTGGGGAGAGGAGACCAGTGGGGAGAGAAGACCAGTGGGGAGAGGAGAGCGGTGGAGAGAGGAGACCAGTGGGGAGAGGAGAGGAGACCAGTGGGGAGAGGAGAGCAGTGGGGAGAGGAGACCAGTGGGGAGAGGAGAGCGGTGGAGAGAGGAGAGGAGACCAGTAGGGAGAGGAGACCAGTGGGGAGAGGAGACCAGTGGGGAGAGGAGACCAGTGGGGAGAGGAGAGGAGAGCGGTGGAGAGAGGAGACCAGTAGGGAGAGGAGACCAGTGGGGAGAGGAGAGGAGACCAGTGGGGAGAGGAGAGGAGAGCGGTGGAGAGAGGAGACCAGTAGGGAGAGGAGACCAGTGGGGAGAGGAGAGCAGTGGGGAGAGGAGAGCGGTGGAGAGAGGAGACCAGTGGGGAGAGGAGAGGAGAGCGGTGGAGAGAGGAGACCAGTAGGGAGAGGAGACCAGTGGGGAGAGGAGAGCGGTGGAGAGAGGAGACCAGTGGGGAGAGGAGAGGAGAGCGGTGGAGAGAGGAGACCAGTGGGGAGAGGAGACCAGTGGGGAGAGGAGACCAGTGGGGAGAGGAGAGCGGTGGAGAGAGGAGACCAGTAGGGAGAGGCGACCAGTGGGGAGAGGAGAGCAGTGGGGAGAGGAGAGGAGAGGGAGAGGAGACCAGTGGGGAGAGGAGACCAGTGGGGAGAGGAGACCAGTGGGGAGAGGAGAGGAGAGGGGAGAGGAGACCAGTGGGGAGAGGAGAGGAGAGGGAGAGGAGACCAGTAGGGAGAGGAGACCAGTGGGGAGAGGTGACCAGTGGGGAGAGGAGAGGAGACCAGTAGGGAGAGGAGAGCAGTGGGGAGAGGAGACCAGTGGGGAGAGGAGAGGAGAGGGGAGAGGAGAGCAGTGGGGAGAGGAGACCAGTGGGGAGAGGAGACCAGTGGGGAGAGGAGACCAGTTGGGAGAGGAGACCAGTTGGGAGAGGAGACCAGTGGGGAGAGGAGACCAGTGGGGAGAGGAGACCAGTGGGGAGAGGAGAGGAGAGCAGTGGGGAGAGGAGAGGAGACCAGTAGGGAGAGGAGACCAGTAGGGAGAGGAGACCAGTTGGGAGAGGAGACCGGTGGGGAGAGGAGAGGAGAGCAGTGGGGAGAGGAGAGGAGACCAGTGGGGAGAGGAGAGCAGTGCTATGTAAAAATGTACCCTCACAAATTCCAGAACGGTCAAGCTGTCATCTAAGTCAAATCAGTCTGGTGGGTCAGCCTGCTCGCCTGGTGTGTGTGTGCGTGTATGTGCATTTGTGTCTGGCCTGGCAGCAGAGTGTCACAATGTCAACAGCCACCCCACTTAACGCCTAGCTTGCTAATATTATCTCTGTGCAAGGTTGGCTGTGTCTCCGTTCATGATCTCCAACTATCTCTGAGCGCCTCCCTTACACCCTCACTCTCTCCCACCCTCTGTCCCTCCCTTCCACCCCCACTCTCTTCCACCCTCTGTCCCTCCCTTCCACCCTCACTCTCTCCCACCCTCTGTCCCTCCCTTCCACCCCCACTCTCTCCCACCCTCTGTCCCTCCCTTCCACCCCCCCCACTCTCTCCCACCCTCTGTCCCTCCCTTGCACCCCCACTCTCTCCCACCCTCTGTCCCTCCCTTCCACCCCCACTCTCTCCCACCCTCTGTCCCTCCCTTCCACCCCCACTCTCTCCCACCCTCTGTCCCTCCCTTCCACCCTCACTCTCTCCCACCCTGTCCCTCCCTTCCACCCCCACTCTCTCCCACCCTCTGTCCCTCCCTTCCACCCTCACTCTCTCCCACCCTCTGTCCCTCCCTTCCACCCCCACTTTCTCCCAACCTCCGTCCCTCCTCAGTGCAGTGGAGTGACTCATCCCCTTTGCAGCCATATTGCTATCAGAGAGACCGTATTGCTATCAGAGAGACCGTATTGCTATCAGAGAGACCGTGTTGCTATCAGAGAGACCGTATTGCTATCAGAGAGACCGTATTGCTATCAGAGAGACAGTATTGCTATAAGAGAGACCGTATTGCTATCAGAGAGACTGTATTGCTATAAGAGAGACCGTATTGCTATCAGAGAGACCTTATTGCTATAAGAGAGACCGTATTGCTATAAGAGAGACCGTATTGCTATCAGAGAGACCGTATTGCTATCAGAGAGACCGTATTGCTATCAGAGAGACCGTATTGCTATCAGAGAGACCGTGTTGCTATCAGAGAGACCGTATTGCTATCAGAGACCGTATTGCTATCAGAGAGACCGTATTGCTATAAGAGAGACCGTATTGCTATAAGAGAGACCGTATTGCTATCAGAGAGACAGTATTGCTATAAGAGAGACCGTGTTGCTATAAGAGAGACCATGTTGCTATCAGAGAGACCGTATTGCTATCAGAGACCGTATTGCTATCAGAGAGACCGTATTGCTATAAGAGAGACCGTATTGCTATAAGAGAGACCGTATTGCTATAAGAGCGACCGTGTTGCTATCAGAGAGACCGTGTTGCTATCAGAGAGACCGCGTTGCTATCAGAGAGACCGTATTGCTATAAGAGAAACCGTATTGCTATCAGAGAGACCGTATTGCTATAAGAGAGACCGTATTGCTATCAGAGAGACCGTATTGCTATCAGAGAGACCGTTTTGCTATCAGAGAGACCGTATTGCTATAAGAGAGACCGTATTGCTATCAGAGAGACCGTATTGCTATAAGAGAGACCGTATTGCTATCAGAGAGACCGTATTGCTATAAGAGAGACCGTATTGCTATCAGAGAGACTGTATTGCTATCAGAGAGACCGCATTGCTATAAGAGAGACCGTGTTGCTATCAGAGAGACCGTATTGCTATAAGAGAGACCGTATTGTTATAAGAGAGACCGTGTTGCTATAAGAGAGACCGCATTGCTATAAGAGAGACCGTGTTGCTATCAGAGAGACCGTATTGCTATAAGAGAGACCGTATTGCTATAAGAGAGACCGTATTGCTATCAGAGAGACCGTATAGCTATAAGAGAGACTGTATTGCTATCAGAGAGACCGTATTGCTATAAGAGAGACCGTATTGCTATCAGAGAGACCGTATTGCTATCAGAGAGACCGCATTGCTATAAGAGAGACCGTGTTGCTATCAGAGAGACCGTATTGCTATAAGAGAGACCGTATTGCTATAAGAGAGACCGTGTTGCTATAAGAGAGACCGTATTGCTATAAGAGAGACCGTGTTGCTATCAGAGAGACCGTGTTGCTATCAGAGAGACCGTGTTGCTATCAGAGAGACCGTGTTGCTATCAGAGAGACCGTATTGCTATAAGAGAGACCGTGTTGCTATCAGAGAGACCGTATTGCTATCAGAGAGACCGTATTGCTATCAGAGAGACCGTATTGCTATCAGAGAGACCGTATTGCTATCAGAGAGACCGTATTGCTATCAGAGAGACCGTGTTGCTATCAGAGAGACCGTGTTGCTATCAGAGAGACTTGAGCAGAGCGACTCCAGCTTCTCACACAACACAACAACAAAACAACACACCACAACACAACAACAAAACAACACACCACAACACAAGCATTGCTGTTGAACGTAACTGCTGTTGAAACTCTGCACCAATCAGTTCTAGGACATTAGAGGCTGCTGCCTATAGGCATAGACTAGGAATCACTGGCCACATTAAGGAATGGAACACTAGTCACTTTAATCATGTTTACATATCTGGCATTACTCATCTCATATATATATACTGTATTCTATACTCTTCTACTGTATCTTAGTCACTTAATAATGTTTATATATCTGGCATTAATCATCTCATATATATATACTGTATTCTATCCTATTCTATGGTATCTCATTCACTTAATAATTGTAATATATCTGGCATTACTCATCTCATATGTATATACTGTTTTCTAAACTATTCTACGGTATCTTAGTCCTTCCGCTCTGACATCGCCCGTCCATATGTACATAGTCTTAGTTCATTCCTTACTTAAATTTGTGGTATATATTGTGTCATTTGTTAGGTATTACTTGTTAGATATTACGGCACTGTTGGAACTATGAACACTAGCATTTAGTTAGATACTATTGTACTGTTGGAGTTAGAAACACAAGCATTTAGTTAGATACTACTGTACTGTTGGAGCTAGGAACACCAGCATTTAGTTAGATATTACTGCACTGTTGGAGCTAGGAACACCAGCATTTAGTTAGATACTACTGTTGGAGCTAGAAACACAAGCATTTAGTTAGATACTACTGCACTGTTGGAGCTAGGAACACCAGCATTTAGTTAGATATTACTGCACTGTTGGAGCTAGGAACACCAGCATTTAGTTAGATACTACTACACTGTTGGAGCTAGAAACACCAGCATTTAGTTAGATACTACTGCACTGTTGGAGCTAGGAACACAAGCATTTAGTTAGATACTACTGTACTGTTGGAGCTAGAAACACCAGCATTTAGTTAGATATTACTGTTGGAGTTAGGAACACAAGCATTTAGTTAGATATTACTATACTGTTGGAGCTAGGAACACAAGCATTTAGTTAGATATTACTGTTGGAGTTAGGAACACAAGCATTTAGTTAGATACTACTGTACTGTTGGAACTATGAACACCAGCATTTAGTTAGATACTACTGTTGGAGCTAGGAACACAAGCATTTAGTTAGATACTACTGTACTGTTGGAGCTAGAAACAAGCATTTAGTTAGATACTACTGTGGGAGCTAGAAACACAAGCATTTAGTTAGATATTACTACACTGTTGGAGCTAGAAACACAAGCATTTAGTTAGATACTACTGCACTGTTGGAGCTAGGAACACAAGCATTTAGTTAGATATTACTGTACTGATGGAGCTGGGACACAAGCATTTAGTTAGATGCTACTGCACTGTTGGAGCTAGGAACACAAGCATTTAGTTAGATATTACTGTACTGTTGGAGCTAGAAACAAGCATTTAGTTAAATATTACTGTTGGAGCTGGGAACACCAGCATTTAGTTAGATACTACTGCACTGTTAGATACTACTGCACTGTTAGATACTACTGCACTGTTGGAACTAGGAACATAAGCATTTAGTTAGATATTACTGTTGGAGATGGGAACACCAGCATTTAGTTAGATACTACTGCACTGTTGGAGCTAGAAACACAAGCATTTAGTTAGATAATACTGCACTGTTGGAGCTAGAAACACAAGCATTTAGTTAGATACTATTGCACTGTTGGAGCTAGAAACACAAGCATTTAGTTAGATACTACTACACTGTTGGAGCTAGAAACACAAGCATTTAGTTAGATATTACTGCACTGTTGGAGCTAGAAACACAAGCATTTAGTTAGATATTACTGCACTGTTGGAGCTAGAAACACAAGCATTTAGTTAGATACTACTGCACTGTTGGAGCTGGGAACACCAGCATTTAGTTAGATACTACTGCACTGTTGGAGCTGGGAACACCAGCATTTAGTTAGATATTACTGCACTGTTGGAGCTAGAAACACAAGCATTTAGTTAGATATTACTGCACTGTTGGAGCTAGAAACACAAGCATTTAGTTAGATATTACTGTACTGTTGGAGCTAGAAACAAGCATTTAGTTAAATATTACTGTTGGAGCTGGGAACACCAGCATTTAGTTAGATACTACTGCACTGTTAGATACTACTGCACTGTTAGATACTACTGCACTGTTAGATACTACTGCACTGTTGGAACTAGGAACATAAGCATTTAGTTAGATATTACTGTTGGAGATGGGAACACCAGCATTTAGTTAGATACTACTGCACTGTTGGAGCTAGAAACACAAGCATTTAGTTAGATAATACTGCACTGTTGGAGCTAGAAACACAAGCATTTAGTTAGATATTACTGCACTGTTGGAGCTAGAAACACAAGCATTTAGTTAGATATTACTGCACTGTTGGAGCTAGAAACACAAGCATTTAGTTAGATACTACTGCACTGTTGGAGCTGGGAACACCAGCATTTAGTTAGATACTACTGTTGGAGCTGGGAACACCAGCATTTAGTTAGATACTACTGCACTGTTGGAGCTGGGAACACCAGCATTTAGTTAGATATTACTGCACTGTTGGAGCTAGAAACACAAGCATTTAGTTAGATATTACTGCACTGTTGGAGCTAGAAACACAAGCATTTAGTTAGATACTACTGCACTGTTGGAGCTGGGAACACCAGCATTTAGTTAGATACTACTGCACTGTTGGAGCTAGAAACACCAGCATTTAGTTAGATATTACTGTACTGTTGGAGCTAGAAACACAAGCATTTAGTTAGATACTACTGCACTGTTGGAGCTGGGAACACCAGCATTTAGTTAGATACTACTGCACTGTTGGAGCTAGAAACACCAGCATTTAGTTAGATATTACTGCACTGTTGGAGCTAGAAACACAAGCATTTAGTTAGATATTACTGTTGGAGCTAGAAACACAAGCATTTAGTTAGATACTACTGTTGGAGCTAGAAACACAAGCATTTAGTTAGATACTACTGCACTGTTGGAGCTAGAAACACAGCATTTAGTTAGATACTACTGCACTGTTGGAGCTAGAAACACAAGCATTTAGTTAGATATTACTGTTGGAGCTAGAAACACAAGCATTTAGTTAGATACTACTGTGGGAGCTAGGAACACAAGCATTTAGTTAGATACTACTGTGGGAGCTAGGAACACAAGCATTTAGTTAGATACTACTGCACTGTTGGAGCTAGAAACACAAGCATTTAGTTAGATATTACTGCACTGTTGGAGCTAGAAACACAAGCATTTAGTTAGATACTACTGCACTGTTGGAGCTAGAAACACAAGCATTTAGTTAGATATTACTGCACTGTTGGAGCTAGAAACACAAGCATTTAGTTAGATACTACTGCACTGTTGGAGCTAGGAACACAAGCATTTCACTACACTCACAATAACATCTGTTGACCGTGTGTATGTGACAAATAAGATTCTATTAAGAGAGGAGAGGACTATGGGAAAATGTGTTCTACAGTAAGACATTGATGCTGTCTGGAGGGGGAGGAGGGGGTGTTCTACAGTAAGACATTGAGGCTGTCTGGAGGGGGAGGAGGGGAGGGGGTGTTCTACAGTAAGACATTGAGGCTGTCTGGAGGTGGAGGGGTGTTCTACAGTAAGACATTGAGGCTGTCTGGAGGGGGAGGGGGTGTTCTACAGTAAGACATTGAGGCTGTCTGGAGGGGAGGAGGGGAGGGGTGTTCTACAGTAAGACATTGAAGCTGTCTGGAGGGGGAGGAGGGGGGGGGTGTTCTACAGTAAGACATTGAGGCTGTCTGGAGGGGGGAGGAGGAGGGTGTTCTACAGTAAGACATTGAAGCTGTCTGGAGGGGGAGGCGGGGGGAGGTGTTCTACAGTAAGACATTGAGGCTGTCTGGAGGGGAGGAGGGGAGGGGGTGTTCTACAGTAAGACATTGAGGCTGTCTGGAGGGGGAGGAGGGGAGGGGTGTTCTACAGTAAGACATTGAAGCTGTCTGGAGGGGGAGGCGGGGAGGAGGTGTTCTACAGTAAGACATTGAGGCAGTCTGGAGGGGAGGAGGGGGAGGGGGTGTTCTACAGTAAGACATTGAGGCTGTCTGGAGGTGGAGGGGTGTTCTACAGTAAGACATTGAGGCTGTCTGGAGGGGAGGAGGGGAGGGGGTGTTCTACAGTAAGACATTGAGGCTGTCTGGAGGGGGAGGAGGGGAGGGGGTGTTCTACAGTAAGACATTGAGGCTGTCTGGAGGTGGAGGGGTGTTCTACAGTAAGACATTGAGGCTGTCTGGAGGGGGAGGGGTGTTCTACAGTAAGACATTGAGGCTGTCTGGAGGGGAGGGGGTGTTCTACAGTAAGACATTGAGGCTGTCTGGAGGGGAGG
>NC_088399.1:102299729-102369729 GCF_034236695.1 Oncorhynchus nerka | reverse complement strand
GAGGACACGATGGAGTTGTCAACCGTGATGGCGAGATCATGGAACGGGCAGTCCTTCCCGGGAGGAAGAGCAGCTCCGTCTTGCCGAGGTTCAGCTTGAGGTGATGATCCGTCATCCACACTGATATGTCTGCCAGACATGCAGAGATGCGATTCGCCACCTGGTCATCAGAGGGGGGAAAGGAGAAGATTAATTGTGTGTCGTCTGCATAGCAATGATAGGAGAGACCATGTGAGGTTATGACAGAGCCAAGTGACTTGGTGTATAGCGAGAATAGGAGAGGGCCTAGAACAGAGCCCTGGGGGACACCAGTGGTGAGAGCGCGTGGTGAGGAGACAGATCCTCGCCACGCCACCTGGTAGGAGCGACCTGTCAGGTAGGACGCAATCCAAGCATGGGCCGCGCCGGAGATGCCCAACTCGGAGAGGGTGGAGAGGAGGATCTGATGGTTCACAGTATCGAAGGCAGCCGATAGGTCTAGAAGGATGAGAGCAGAGGAGAGAGAGTTAGCTTTAGCAGTGCGGAGTGCCTCCGTGATACAGAGAAGAGCAGTCTCAGTTGAATGACTAGTCTTGAAACCTGACTGATTTGGATCAAGAAGGTCATTCTGAGAGAGATAGCGGGAGAGCTGGCCAAGGACGGCACGTTCAAGAGTTTTGGAGAGAAAAGAAAGAAGGGATACTGGTCTGTAGTTGTTGACATCGGAGGGATCGAGTGTAGGTTTTTTCAGAAGGGGTGCAACTCTCGCTCTCTTGAAGACGGGAGGGACGTAGCCAGCGGTCAGGGATGAGTTGATGAGCGAGGTGAGGTAAGGGAGAAGGTCACCGGAGATGGTCTGGAGAAGAGAGGAGGGGATAGGGTCAAGCGGGCAGGTTGTTGGGCGGCCGGCCGTCACAAGACGCGAGATGTCATCTGGAGAGAGAGGGAGAAAGAGGTCAGAGCACAGGGTAGGGCAGTGTGAGCAGAACCAGCGGTGTCGTTTGACTTAGCAAACGAGGATCGGATGTCGTCGACCTTCTTTTCAAAATGGTTGACGAAGTCATCTGCAGAGAGGGAGGAGGGGGGAGGAGGATTCAAGAGGGAGGAGAAGGTGGCAAAGAGCTTCCTAGGGTTAGAGGCAGATGCTTGGAATTTAGAGTGGTAGAAAGTGGCTTTAGCAGCAGAGACAGAGGAGGAAAATGTAGAGAGGAGGGAGTGAAAGGATGCCAGGTCCGCAGGGAGGCGAGTTTTCCTCCATTTCCGCTCGGCTGCCCGGAGCCCTGTTCTGTGGTAGTAGTAGTAGTAGCAGTGGTAGTAGTAGCAGTGGTAGTAGTAGCAGTGGTAGTAGTAGTAGTAGTAGCAGTGGTGGTAGTAGTAGTAGTAGTAGTGGTAGTAGTAGTAGTAGTAGTAGTAGTAGTAGTAGTAGTAGTAGTAGTAGTAGCAGTGGTAGTAGTAGTAGCAGTGGTAGTAGTAGTAGTAGTGGTAGTAGTAGTAGTGGTAGTGGTGGTAGCAGTAGTGGTAGTGGTGCTGGTAGTGGTGGTAGTGGTAGTAGTAGTAGTAGTAGCAGCGGTAGTAGTGGTAGTAGTAGTGGTAGTAGTAGTGGTAGTAGTAGTAGTAGTGGTAGTAGTAGTAGTAGTAGTGGTAGTAGTAGTAGTAGTAGTGGTAGTAGTAGTGGTAGTGGTAGTAGTAGTAGCAGCGGTAGTAGTGGTAGTAGTAGTAGTAGTGGTAGTGGTAGTAGTAGTGGTAGTAGTGGTAGTAGTAGTAGTAGCGGTAGCGGTAGTAGTGGTAGTAGTAGTGGTAGTAGTGGTAGTAGTAGTAGTGGTAGTAGTGGCGGTGGTAGTGGTGGTAGTAGTAGTAGTAGTAGTAGTAGCAGCGGTAGTGGTAGTAGTAGCAGCGGTAGTAGTAGTAGTAGTAGTAGTAGTAGTAGTAGTAGTAGTGGTAGTGGTGGTAGTAGTAGTAGCAGTGGTAGTAGTAGTAGTAGTGGTAGTAGTAGTAGTGGTAGTGGTGGTAGCAGTAGTGGTAGTGGTGGTGGTGCTGGTAGTGGTGGTAGTGGTAGTAGTAGTAGCAGCGGTAGTAGTGGTAGTAGTAGTGGTAGTAGTAGTGGTAGTAGTAGTAGTAGTGGTAGTAGTAGTAGTAGTAGTGGTAGTAGTAGTAGTAGTAGTGGTAGTAGTAGTGGTAGTAGTAGTAGCAGCGGTAGTAGTGGTAGTAGTAGTAGTAGTGGTAGTGGTAGTAGTAGTGGTAGTAGTGGTAGTAGTAGTAGTAGCGGTAGCAGTGGTAGTAGTGGTAGTAGTAGTGGTAGTAGTGGTAGTAGTAGTAGTGGTAGTAGTAGCAGCGGTAGTAGTAGTGGTAGTAGTAGTAGTAGTAGTAGTAGTAGTAGTAGTAGCAGCGGTAGTGGTAGTAGTAGCAGCGGTAGTAGTAGTAGTAGTAGTAGTAGTAGTAGTGGTAGTAGTAGTAGTAGTGGTAGTGGTAGTGGTAGTATTAGTAGTAGTAGTAGTGGTAGTGGTAGTGGTGGTAGCAGTAGTGGTGGTGGTAGTAGTGGTGGTAGCAGTGGTGGTAGCAGTAGTGGTGGTAGTGGTGGTAGTGGTGGTGGTAGTGGTGGTAGTAGTAGTAGCAGCGGTAGTAGTGGTAGTAGTAGTGGTAGTAGTAGTAGTAGTAGCAGTGGTAGTAGTAGTGGTAGTAGTGGTAGTAGTAGTAGTAGTAGTAGTAGTGGTAGTAGTAGTGGTGGTAGTGGTAGTAGTAGTAGTGGTAGTAGTGGTGGTAGTGGTATTAGTAGTAGTGGTAGTGGTAGTAGTAGCAGCGGTAGTGGTAGTAGTAGTAGTAGTGGTAGTAGTGGTAGTAGTAGTAGTAGTAGTAGTGGTGGTAGTAGTGGTAGTGGTAGTAGTAGTAGTAGTGGTAGTAGTAGCAGCGGTAGTAGTAGTAGCAGTGGTAGTAGCAGTGGTAGTAGTAGTAGTAGCAGCGGTAGTAGTAGTAGTAGTAGTAGTAGTAGTGGTAGTAGTAGTAGTAGTAGCAGCAGCGGTAGTAGTAGTGGTAGTAGTAGCAGTAGTAGTAGTAGTAGTAGTAGTAGTAGTAGTGGTGGTGGTGGTGGTGGTGGTGGTAGTAGTAGTGGTGGTGGTGCTGGTAGTGGTGGTAGCAGTAGTGGTAGTAGTAGTAGTGGTGGTAGTAGTGGTAGTAGTAGTAGTGGTAGTAGTGGTAGTAGTAGTAGTAGTAGTAGTAGTAGTGGTAGTAGTAGTAGTAGCAGCAGCGGTAGTAGTGGTAGTGGTAGTAGTGGTAGTGGTAGTGGCAGTAGTAGTAGTGGTAGTAGTAGTGGTAGTGGTGGTGGTGCTGGTAGTGGTGGTGGTGGTAGTGGTAGTAGTGGTGGTGGTGCTGGTAGTGGTAGTGGTGGTAGTGGTAGTAGTAGGATGTTAGACGTGGTGCAGTAGTAGTAGTAGTAGTAGTGGTAGTAGTAGCAGCGGTAGTAGTAGCAGCGGTAGTAGTGGTAGTAGTGGTAGTAGTAGTAGTAGTGGTGGTAGTGGTAGTAGTGGTAGTGGTGGTAGCAGTAGTGGTAGTAGTAGTAGTGGTGGTGGTGGTGGTGGTGGTAGTAGTGGTAGTTATATTGGTAGTAGTAGTAGTGGTAGTTATATTTAGTAGTAGTGTGTGTTATATTAGTAGTAGTGTGTGTTATATTAGTTTGCTTAGTAGTAGTTAAAGTTTGGTAGTTGGTGGTCAGTTTGTTTGTAGTAGTGGTAGTGGTAGTGGTGGTAGCAGTAGTGGTAGTGGTGCTGGTAGTGGTAGTGGTGGTGGTGCTGGTAGTGGTGGTAGTGGTAGTAGTAGTAGTAGTAGTAGTGGTGGTAGTGGTGGTAGCAGTAGTAGTAGTAGTGGTGGTGGTAGTGGTGGTGGTGGTGGTAGCAGTAGTGGTGGTGGTAGCAGTAGTGGTGGTGGTAGCAGTGGTGGTGGTAGTGGTAGCGGTAGTAGTGGTGGTGGTAGTAGTAGTGGTGGTGGTGGTGGTGGTAGTAGTAGTAGTGGTGGTGGTGGTATATTTCACTTGTGATTTCATGAATATAATTACTTTATAGTAAGATTTTTTGTTTGTTGTGTTATGCTACTTAGTGTCAGTTGATGACAATAATCCCGGATCCGGGATGGGTGGTGGTTAAAAGAGGATGATAGCAGAGCTGTCTAGGTTATGTGTGATGATTGTGAGACTCTATACACATTTGACAGTCACCCAAGATAACCCTATGGTAACGTAAACACTGTAGCCTACCATTCAGATGAGTTAAATGGACACTGACATCTGGACACTGACTGTAAACCTATAACCTCTCACGGCCCTTTTTGAAATTAACTCAGAATCACGGCCAGAGGGGGGTCTTTAAATAGGCCTAACCCTGGTACGTCAACCCTTAACTGTAACCTACCATTCAGATGAGTTAAATGGACACTGACTGTAGGACCATAACCACGGCCCTTTTGATATTACCTCAGAATCACAGCCAGGTCACACGTTAGACGTGTCGGTCTTCTTGCAGGCTTTGGTATATTTCGAGGTTGGATGTTAGACGTGTCGGTCTTCTTGCAGGCTTTGGTATATTTCGAGGTTGGACGTTAAATGTCGGTCTTCTTGCAGGCTTTGGTATATTTCATTGGCGTTCACATGTGGAGCACACTGATTGGTGTCAACTTGTTAGTCAGTATGTATTTATGTGTGTGTGTGTGTGTGTGTGTGTTTTTGGTTTGCTTCCTGTCTTTAAAGTTTGGTGTTGGTTTTCATTTTGTTTGCCTCTTTTTGGGCAAATTTAGTGGGTCTCATGGCAAAGTTAGTGGGTCTCATGGCAAATTTAGTGGGTCTAATGGTGGGTGTCTTTTAGGTCCCAGTTGTTGTTGCTAGTCATCTTTCAGAACCTCCCCTAGAACCCCCCCACCTGTTTGGTTTTGGTTGTTGATGATTCTGTTAGTTCCCCCTCCTGTTTGAGATAGTTTATTTGGTTTTCTTGCTGGGGAATGTAACAATGTCCACCCACCATGTCTGAGGATGTCCGTGATGAAACCGGGCACTAGGGGCAACGTTGAGCACTGTTACCTTAGCCTTAACCCTTACCTTAACCCTTACCTTAACCTTAACCCTTACCTTAACCTAAACCTTAACCCTTACCTTAACCTAAACCTTAACCCTTACCTTAACCCAAACCTTAACCCTTACCTTAACCCAAACCTTAACCCAAACCCAAACCTTAACCCTTACCTTAAACCTTACCTTAACCCTTACCTTACCTTAACCCAAACCTTAACCCTAACCTTAACCTTAACCCTTACCTTAACCTAAACCTTAACCCTTACCTTAACCTAAACCTTAACCCTTACCTTAACCCAAACCTTAACCCAAACCTTAACCCAAACCTTAACCCAAACCTTAACCCAAACCTTAACCCTTAACCCTTACCTTAACCCTTACCTTAACCCTTAACTTAACCTTAACCCTTACCTTAACCCTTACCTTAACCCTTACCTTAACCAACAACACAAAAGATCCGCAGGGGACGTAAACAAAATAATTAGCATTTCGGCGTTACACAAACGGCACAATAAAATAGAAAACATTCATTACCTTTCACCATCTTCTTTGTTGGCACTCCTAGATGTCCCATAAACACTATTGGGTCTTTATTTCGATTAAATCGGTCCATATAAAGCCTAGATATCGTGTAAAGATCATTAGCTGTCCGTCTGGAAAATGTCCGGCTAGAAACTCAACAAAAATATCCGGTCCTAGACCTGAAGAAATACGGTGCCTTGCATGTGTTTGACCAAGAAAAAACTCGAAGGGAAATGACAAGACTCTAGACACCGTGTGGAACTGCTTGTAGGTACTGCAACCTCAGTCAATTAATTGTGGTTCACCTTTATCAATGGGTTCAAGTAGCGCATGGATATATTTTCCCATTTTCAGTGATCAGTTTTTCCTGTGCTTTTCGATAAAGCTAGTCCCCCTCTTCAAGTAAATGCCGTTCTGGTAAAGCCACAGCAGTGATTTAACCAGTTTTATAAACGTCTGAGTGTTTTCTATCCACACAGACTAAGCAAATGCATATACTATATTCCTGGCATGAGTAGCAGGGCGCTGAAATGTTGCGTGATTTTTAACAGAATGTTCAAAAAAGTAGAGGGTAGAAGGAAGAGGTTAACCAGACCTGACTGCCCTCGACCAGCACAAAAACATCCTGTGGCGGACTGCAATAGCATCGAATAGTCCCCGCGATATGCAACTGTTCAGGGAAGTCAGGAACCAATACACGCAGTCAGTCAGGAAAGCTAAGGCCAGCTTCTTCAGGCAGAAGTTTCTATTCCGCAACAAAGCCTCCTTCACTCACGCCGCCAAACTTACCCTAGTAAAACTGACTATCCTACCGATCCTCGACTTTGGCGATGTCATCTACAAAATTGCTTCCAACACTCTACTCAGCAAACTGGATGCAGTTTATCACAGTGCCATCAGTTTTGTCACTAAAGCACCTTATACCGCCCACCACTGCGACTTGTGCGACTTGCGAACTTGTTCTCAACTAGCCTACCTGGTTAAATAAAGGTGAAATAAAATAAAAAACCCTTACATTAACCCAAACCTTAACCCTTACCTTAACCCAAACCTTAACCTTAACCCTTACCTTAACCCTTACCGTAACCCAAACCTTAACCCTTAAACCATTCAGAATGAATGTCTAAACTTAACCTTAAACACTTTGAAATTTGATATTTGGAGTAACTTTGTGACATGACTTATAAGAAACATTGAATGTCTAGTTCTGATATGAAACAGCTGGAACAAGCATCTTTCTGGTAAGAAGAGGGGCGGGGGGTATGCCTTATGATTATCGAGACGTGGTGTGATCATAACAACATACAGGAACTCAAGTCCTTCTGTTCACCAATTCCTCACAATCAAATGTCGACCGCATTATCTACCAAGGGAATTCTCTTCGATTATAATCACATCCGTATATATATTCCCCCCCCAAGCAGACACATCGATGGCCCTGAACAAACTTTATTTGACTCTATGTAAACTGGAAACCACATATCCTGAGGCTGCATTCATTGTAGCTGGGGATTTTAACAAGGCTAATCTAAAAACAAGACTCCCTAAATTCTATCAGCATATCGATTGCGCAACCAGGGCTGGTAAAACCCTGGATCAATTTTATTCTAACTTCCGCGGCGCATATAAGGCCATCCCCCGCCCTCCTTTCGGAAAAGCTGACCACGACTCCATTTTGTTGCTTCCAGCCTACAGACGGAGACTAAATTAAGAAGCTCCGGTCTGTTCAACGCTGGTCCGACCAATCTGACTCCACGCTTCAAGACTGCTTCGGTCACGTGGATTGGGAAATGTTCCGCATTGCGTCCAACAACAACATTGACGAATATACTGATTCGGTGAGTGGGTTCAATAGAAAGTGCATTGACGATCTTATACCCACAGCAACGATTAAAACATTCCCAAACCAGAAACCGTGGATTGATGGCAGCATTCGCGCGAAACTGAAAGCGCGAAACACTGCTTTTAACCAGGGCAAGGTGACCAGAAACATGACCGAATACAAACAGTGTAGCTATTCCCTCCGCAAGGCAATCAAACAAGCTAAGCGTCAGTATAGAGACAAAGTAGAGTCGCAATTCAACGGCTCAGACACAAAAGGTATGTGGCAGGGTCTACAGTCAATCACGGATTACAAAAAGAAATCCAGCTCCTTCACAGACCAGGATGTCTTGCTCCCAGGCAGACTAAATAACTTTTTTGCCCGCTTTGAGGACAATACAGTGCCACTGACACTGCCCGCAACCAAAACATGCGGTCTCTCCTTCACTGCAGCCGACGTGAGTAAGACATTTAAACGTGTTAACCTTCGCAAGACTGCAGGCCCAGACGGCATCCCCAGCCGCGTCCTCAGAGCATGCGCAGACCAGCTGGCTGGTGTGTTTACGGACATATTCAATCAATCCTTATCCCAGTCTGCTGTTCCCACATGCTTCAAGAGGGCCACCATTGTTCCTGTTCCCAAGAAAGCTAAGGTAACTGAGCTAAACGACTACCGGCGCGTAGCACTCACTTCCGTCATCATGAAGTGCTTTGAGAGACTAGTCAAGGACCATATCACCTCCACCCTACCTGACACCCTAGACCCACTCCAATTTGCTTACCGCCCAATTAGGTCCAAAGACGATGCAATCTCAACCACACTGCACACTGCCCTAACCCATCTGGACAAGAGGAATACCTATGTGAGAATGCTGTTCATCGACTACAGCTCAGCATTTAACACCATAGTACCCTCCAAACTCATCATCAAACTCGAGACCCTGGGTCTCGACCCCGCCCTGTGCAACTGGGTACTGGACTTCCTGACGGGCCGCCCCCAGGTGGTGAGGGTAGGTAACAACACCCTCACCACTAACATTATGTGGCTGCTGCCAACATACTGACTCAACTCCAGCCACTTTAATAACGGAAATTGATGGGAATTAATGTAAAAATGTATCACTAGCCACTTTAAACAATGCCACTTAATATAATGTTTATTATACCCTACATTACTCATCTCATACGTATATGTATATACTGTACTCTATATCATCTACTGCATCTTTATGTAATACATGTATCACTAGCCACTTTAACTATGCCACTTTGTTTACATACTCATCTCATATGTATATACTGTACTCTATACCATCTACTGTATCTTGCCTATGCTGCTCTGTACCATCACTCATTCATGTCTTTATGTACATATTCTTTATCCCTTTACACTTGTGTGTATAAGGTAGTTGTTGTGAAAGTGTTAGGTTAGATTACTCGTTGGTTATTACTGCATTGTCGGAAATGCACAAGCATTTCACTACACTCGCATTAACATCTCCTAACCATGTGTACGTGTGGCAAATAACATTTGATTTGATTTTGATTTGGTAGTAGAATTAAGCAGTAAAATATACAGGCCAAATGTTGATTTATTTTGTTCCACCATCTTGAGTGAATGTGCGGTTAGACACTGTCTGTAGAGGTGCTGTCTTTATTAGCATCATAACATCCAAACGGAAGTGTTATCAGAAACGTGTCGTTTTCATTTTGCTACTTCGTTACAACTGATGTCATGTGGACACGGGAGACATTTTCTATTTGCTCCATGAATGAATCAGACTTTTACTGATATCAACTAGATGGCTTCAAACGACTTATGACATTCTGGTCAACAACAAGGGTTGATTTAGTCTTCTAGGGCAACATACAGTGCCTTGCGAAAGTATTCGGCCCCCTTATTTCAAACTTTTTTAACAAATCAAAGACTGAAAATTTGAGCGTGCAAAATTATTCAGCCCCCTTAAGTTAATACTTTGTAGCGCCACCTTTGCTGCGATTACAGTATAATGACAAGAAGCAGCATGACATTCTGGTGAACAAGGGTTGATTTAGTCTTCTAGGGCAACATATAATGACAAGAAGCAGCATGTACCTGGAGCCAGTGGGTCAACGAATATGTCTAAAATTATCAAATTGAAAGCAGGAACGTATGTAAATCAGTCAAAAATCCTGCACCCCTGTCAAAAAAATTATACGCGGCCTGTAGCTTACAGTGCATTTGATATTAGAGGGTTAGGGTTGGGTGCAGGCCACAGATTTTCAATAGCACATAACCAGGCGGTTGGTTATTACCCACACACCACTAGTATACATCACCCTGCCCATGTGTTAAGTGCTCCTTGAGATGCTAGGTGAGTGTTCTTCTGGATTGGTTAGACAGGTTACCGCTT
This sequence comes from Oncorhynchus nerka, assembly GCF_034236695.1. Lineage (NCBI taxonomy): Eukaryota > Metazoa > Chordata > Actinopteri > Salmoniformes > Salmonidae > Oncorhynchus > Oncorhynchus nerka. Next base: position 102,359,964 of record NC_088399.1, on the reverse strand, counting down.
CCCTATTCATCAGACCCACAGTAGGGAAGAGGGGAAGATATCGGAGATAAACATGGAAACGGTGCCTAGTGTGGTAGTCAACGGGGTGAATTTGGTGGGTAGCCCTGACAGGGGCTTGAAGTCAAAACAGAACCCTTAGGCATTATGCAAAGAGAACCTGTCGAAAAGCCAACTATAGTTAAGTTTTTTAAATGTTTTATATTGATGTAATCTTTAATCAGGTTCAATCAGAGCTAAATGTTTCCTGGAGTCCCAACCTACACGTGTGATATGCACCTACCACAAGATGGTACTAGCACTCCCCATTTATCACCCCAGAAACCCTCTTCCATCTCCAACCTTACAGTTTATAACTGATAGACAGAGAGCCTCAGCCATATCATTCAACATCTCTCACTCCTGCAGCCAATTAAGTCATTAGGCCTATTTTAGACAAATGGACATTTATTTCTTAAAACCGATGCAACGGAATTCCGTCAGCCTTTTTCAAAACACAGTTCACAGTTCAGCTGGTAACAACTATTAGAGCACTTCTGTATACTGCAGACTGTAGTAGTGCGAGTCCAAAATGGAGTCGAGGAATTCCTTATGGGTCAACGGTGCACTAGATAGGGTGCCATTTCAGACACAACCTATTCCCTATCTATAATAGAATCCTGAGGGTCATAAACCAGGAAGAGGAATCATGCTACTGTATCTGCTCAGCTGGAATGAAGCCTCACTCTCTCTTCACTGCAAAATGAAAGGCTGTTAATAAAAAGCAGTACTAAATCAGGAGGTGATACATGTAATGGGGTTGGATGGATGGCTGTTAATACTCTGGGCCTGAATGATCATGTTCATTTAATTCCCCTACTCAAATGAACCAGAAGGCCCAATAAAGGTCAATTAACCAACAAGCCTCCAATCTCCATTTTGTGTTTATGTTTATTTTTACGGCTCCATCTAAATCACAGTTTCATATACTGTAGGAAGTGTAATGGCCTCGGGACTGACCCATTGGGGAAAACCTTCATTTCACAGATGTGCAACTGAGAGCATCCTGTCGGGGTGTATCGCCTGGCGACCTGCTATGGCAACTGCCCCGCCCGCAACTGAGAGCATTCTGTCGGGGTGTATCGCCTGGCGGCCTGCTATGGCAACTGCCCCGCCCGCAACTGAGAGCATTCTGTCGGGGTGTATCGCCTGGCGGCCTGCTATGGCAACTGCCCCGCCCGCAACTGCAGGCCTCTCCAGAGGGTGGTGCGGTTTACCCAACGCATCACCGTGGGCAAACTACCTGCCCTCCAGGACTCCTACAGCACCCGATGTCACAGGAAGGCCATAAAGATCATCAAGGACAACAACCACCCGAGCCACTGCCTGTTCACCCTGCTACCACCCAGAAAGTTTCAACATGTAAACCAACAGGCATATTACAACACAAAGTAGAACTCTCCAAAATGACAATGAAATGAATCAACGTTCACAAACATACTAAACCAACACTTTAGGTAAGTAAATAAAGAGTTAGATACCATCAATGCTTCAGAAGGTATAAAATGCTGGCAGATTGAAGAGGATTACATCGAGTAGTAGCAGACAGAAAGTGAGAGGAGCTCTGCACACCACGACGTTCTGATTAGCCACTTCAGGTCTCTTGGCCCTCCCACCCCTACGGGAGGCAGCTCCTTCTCAGCCCAGTCCAAGCTCTTCTCTGTCCTCCCACCCCTACAGGAGGGCAGTTCCCGCTCAGCCCAGTCCAAGCTCTTCTCTTGGCCCTCCCACCCCTAAGGGAGGGCAGCTCCCGCTCAGCCCAGTCCAAGCTCTTCTCTTGGCCCTCCCACCCCAACGGGAGGGCAGCTCCCTCTCAGCCCAGTCCAAGCGCTTCTCTGTCCTCCCACCCCTACAGGAGGCAGCTCCCTTTCAGCCCAGTCCAAGCGCTTCTCTGTCCTCCCACCCCTACAGGAGGCAGCTCCAGCTCAGCCAAGTCCAAGCTCTTCTCTGTCCTCCCACCCCTACAGGAGGCAGCTCCCTTTCAGCCCAGTCCAAGCGCTTCTCTGTCCTCCCACCCCTATAGGAGGCAGCTCCCGCTCAGCCCAGTCCAAGCTCTTCTATGTCCTGGCACCCCAATGGTGGAACCAGCTTCCCCCTGAAGCGAGGACAGCAGAGTACCTGCCCATCTTCTGAAAATATGTGAAACCCTACCTCTTCAAACAGTATCTTAAATAAAATCCTCTTCCTCCTCTCCTCTTTATTTTTTTTTGTGAAACCCTACCAGCACTTGCACATGACCCCCCCCCTCTAGCTCTGACTCTACTGTCAGCTCTGACTCTACTGTCAGCTCTGACTCTACTGTCAGCTATGTTATTGGGGGAAAATGTACTTTATATGCCCCTGGTATGCGGTTGTTCCAACTACATATCGTAAGGAGGCGGCACTAACAGTCATTTTGGATAACAGTGTCTACTAAATGACTAAAATGTCAACGGGAACATGAACTGAGCATATTGCAAACGGCAAGCAGGGGGAGACACGCATCTGAAAGGTTGGGCATCGATATCCTTGGAACAGAACTCTACTTGAGCTTGTTTTAACCAACCTGCTTATGTCGAATTTTAAAACCTTTTGAATGACCAGAGTAAGGCCATCTCTCCCTATTCATCTTTTTAAGTCTGTTATCTTGGAGTTACTCTGAGGACTACCTGTTCACATTGATCACCTCATCACCAGTAAAATTCCTATTTTAAACGGCCCTATTAAATACCCAGTTCAAATACATTGCTCTTCAATATTGAACTGTGTATGGTAAGTCATTTACAGTATTGATGTTGACCAGAGTTAGGAGGAGATGCTTGGTATGTCATGTACAGTATTAATGTTGACTAGAGTTAGGAGGAGATGCCAGAGGCAGAGTAGTCAAGTGTATGCTGAATAATTTCCCTGTAACCAGAATATCTATTGATCTGGTATCAGGTACATATTTGCTACATATTCGTTGCCAGACCCACTGGCTCCAGGTCGTCTATAAGTCTATGCTAGGTAAAGCTCCACCTCATCTCAGCTCACTGGTCACGATAAAAACACGCGCTCCAGCAGGTATATCTCACTGGTCATCCCCAAAGCCAACACCTACTTTGGCCGCCTTTCCTTCCAGTTCTCTACTTCCAGTGACTGGAACAAATGGCAAAAATCGCTGAGCCTGGAGACTTACATTTCCCTCACTAACTCTAAACATCAGCTATCTGAGCAGCTAACTGATCGCTGCAGCTGTACATAGTCCATCTGTAAATAGCCCACACAATCTACCTACCTCATCCCCATATTGGTTTTATTTACTTTTCTGCTCTTTTGCAAACCAGTATCACTACTTACACACCAGTATCACTACTTACTTACACACCAGTATCACTACTTACACACCAGTATCACTACTTACACACCAGCATCACTACTTACACACCAGTATCACTACTTACACACCAGTATCACTACTTACACACCAGTATCACTACTTACACACCATCATCTGCTCATCATCATCATCATCATCTGCTCATCTATCACTCCAGTGTTAATCTACTAAATTGTAATTACTTTGCTACTATGGCCTATTTATTGCCATACCTCCTCATGCCATTCACACACACTGTATAAAGACTTTATTTTCTATTGTGTTATTGACTGTATGTTTGTTTATTCCATGTGTAACTCTGTGTTGTTGTTTGTGTTGCACTGCTTTGCTTTATCTTGGCCAGGTCACAGTTGTAAATGAGAACTTGTTCTCAACTAGCCTACCTGGTTAAATAAAGATGAAATAAAATCAATTAAAAAAGGTACCAGAATATTTTTTTTGATCTGGTATCAGTTAGCAGAATATCTATTGATCTGTTATTGGCCCCTTCACTTTACAGAATTATGCAAATCCATACTCTTATACATGAATCATAGATAAGCCAAGTGTTCAGACAACTAAATGTGTGGTGCCACCCTTAGTCTAGAAGTAAATAAAAAAATACAGGATATTTCACATCACTCATGAGAAATCCTCACAACCTCTGTATCCTCCCTGCTTATCCATGAACCCTACAAATCAAATTGTATTTGTCACATGCGCCGAATACAACCGGTGTAGACCGTACAGTGAAATGCTGAATACAACAGGTGTAGACCGTACAGTGAAATGCTGAATACAACAGGTGTAGTAGACCTTACAGTGAAATGCTGAATACAACAGGTGTAGTAGACCTCACAGTGAAATGCTGAATACAACAGGTGTAGTAGACCTTACAGTGAAATACTGAATACAACAGGTGTAGTAGACCTTACAGTGAAATGCTGAATACAACAGGTGTAGTAGACCTTACAGTGAAATGCTGAATACAACAGGTGTAGTAGACCTTACAGTGAAATGCTGAATACAACAGGTGTAGTAGACCTTACAGTGAAATGCTGAATACAACAGGTGTAGTAGACCTCACAGTGAAATGCTGAATACAACAGGTGTAGTAGACCTCACAGTGAAATGCTGAATACAACAGGTGTAGTAGACCTTACAGTGAAATGCTGAATACAACAGGTGTAGTAGACCTCACAGTCAAATGCTGAATACAACAGGTGTAGTAGACCTTACAGTGAAATGCTGAATACAACAGGTGTAGTAGACCTTACAGTGAAATGCTGACTACAACAGGTGTAGACCGTACAGTGAAATGCTGAATACAACAGGTGTAGTAGACCTCACAGTGAAATGCTGAATACAACAGGTGTAGTAGACCTTACAGTGAAATGCTGAATACAACAGGTGTAGTAGACCTTACAGTGAAATGCTGAATACAACAGGTGTAGTAGACCTCACAGTGAAATGCTGAATACAACAGGTGTAGTAGACCTCACAGTGAAATGCTGAATACAACAGGTGTAGTAGACGTTACAGTGAAATGCTGAATAAAACAGGTGTAGTAGACCTCACAGTGAAATGCTGAATACAACAGCTGTAGTAGACCTTACAGTGAAATGCTGAATACAACAGGTGTAGGTGACCTTACAGTGAAATGCTGAATACAACAGGTGTAGACCTTGAATACAACAGGTGTAGTAGACCGTACAGTGAAATGCTGAATACAACAGGTGTAGTAGACCTTACAGTGAAATGCTGAATACAACAGGTGTAGTAGACCTTACAGTGAAATGCTGAATACAACAGGTGTAGTAGACCCCACAGTGAAATGCTGAATACAACAGGTGTAGTCCTCACAGTGAAATGCTGAATACAACAGGTGTAGTAGACTATGAAATGCTGAATACAACAGGTGTTGTAGACCTTACAGTGAAATGCTGAATACAACAGGTGTAGTAGACCCCAAGTGAAATGCTGAATACAACAGGTGTAGTAGACCTTACAGTGAAATGCTGAATACAACAGGTGTAGTAGACCTTACAGTGAAATGCTGAATACAACAGGTGGAGGACTATGAAATGCTGAATACAACAGGTGTAGTAGACCTCACAGTGAAATGCTGAATACAACAGGTGTAGTAGACACAGTGAAATGGAATACTGTAGTAGACCTTACAGTGAAATGCTGAATACAACAGGTGTAGTAGACCTCACAGTGAAATGCTGAATACAACAGGTGTAGTAGACCTTACAGTGAAATGCTGACTACAACAGGTGTAGTAGACCTCACAGTGAAATGCTGAATACAACAGGTGTAGTAGACCTCACAGTGAAATGCTGAATACAACAGGTGTAGTAGACCTCACAGTGAAATGCTGAATACAACCGTGGACCTTAGGCTATATACAGGGGGTACAGTACAGAGTCAATGTGGAGGCTATATACAGGGGGTACCGTACAGAGTCAATGTGGAGGCTATATACAGGGGGTACAGAGTCAATGTGGAGACTATATACAGGGGTGTACCGGTACAGAGTCAATGTGGAGGCTATATACAGGGGTGTACCGGTACAGAGTCAATGTGGAGGCTATATACAGGGGGGTACCGGTACAGAGTCAATGTGGAGGCTATATACAGGGGTACAGAGTCAATGTGGAGGCTATATACAGGGGGTACAGAGTCAATGTGGAGGCTATATACAGGGGTGTACCGGTACAGAGTCAATGTGGAGGCTATATACAGGGGGTACCGGTACAGAGTCAATGTGGAGGCTATATACAGGGGGTACCGGTACAGAGTCAATGTGGAGACTATATACAGGGGGTACCGGTACAGAGTCAATGTGGAGGCTATATACAGGGGGTACAGAGTCAATGTGGAGGCTATATACAGGGGGTACAGAGTCAATGTGGAGGCTATATACAGGGGTGTACCGGTACAGAGTCAATGTGGAGGCTATATACAGGGGGTACACAGAGTCAATGTGGAGGCTATATACAGGGGGTACACAGAGTCAATGTGGAGGCTATATACAGGGGGTACCGGTACAGAGTCAATGTGGAGGCTATATACAGGGGGTACCGGTACAGAGTCAATGTGGAGGCTATATACAGGGGTGTACCGGTACAGAGTCAATGTGGAGGCTATATACAGGGGGGTACCGGTACAGAGTCAATGTGGAGACTATATACAGGGGGGTACCGGTACAGAGTCAATGTGGAGGCTATATACAGGGGGTACAGAGTCAATGTGGAGGCTATATACAGGGGGTACAGAGTCAATGTGGAGGCTATATACAGGGGTGTACCGGTACAGAGTCAATGTGGAGGCTATATACAGGGGGTACCGGTACAGAGTCAATGTGGAGGCTATATACAGGGGGTACCGGTACAGAGTCAATATGGAGGCTATATACAGGGGGTACCAGTACAGAGTCAATGTGGAGGCTATATACAGGGGGTACCAGTACAGAGTCAATGTGGAGGCTATATACAGGGGTAACGGTACAGAGTCAATGTGGAGGCTATATACAGGGGGTACCGGTACAGAGTCAATGTGGAGACTATATACAGGGTATTACGGTACAGAGTCAATGTGGAGGCTATATACAGGGGGTACCAGTACAGAGTCAATGTGGAGGCTATATTCAGGGGGTACCAGTACAGAGTCAATGTGGAGGCTATATACAGGGGGTACCAGTACAGAGTCAATGTGGAGGCTATATACAAGGGGTAACGGTACAGAGTCAATGTGGAGGCTATATACAGGGGGTACCGGTACAGAGTCAATGTGGAGACTATATACAGGGTATTACGGTACAGAGTCAATGTGGAGGCTATATACAGGGGGTACCGGTACAGAGTCAATGTGGAGGCTATATACAGGGGGTACCAGTACAGAGTCAATGTGGAGACTATATACAGGGGGTACCGGTACAGAGTCAATGTGGAGGCTATATACAGGGGTGTACCGGTACAGAGTCAATGTGGAGGCTATATACAGGGGGTACCAGTACAGAGTCAATGTGGAGGCTATATACAGGGGGTATCAGTACTGAGTCAATGTGGAGGCTATATACAGGGGGTACCGGTACAGAGTCAATGTGGAGACTATATACAGGGGGTACCGGTACAGAGTCAATGTGGAGGCTATATACAGGGGGTACCGGTACAGAGTCAATGTGGAGGCTATATACAGGGGGTACTGGTACAGAGTCAATGTGGAGGCTATATACAGGGGGTACCGGTACAGAGTCAACATGTCAATGTGCCCTCTGTAGTGCCTATGACCATGCAGGTAGAGTTATTAAAGTGGCTATGCATAGACAATAACAGAGACTAGGGAGGGGGGGGGGGATGCAAAAGTCTTGGCCCCGATGATGTACTGGGCCGTACGCACTACCCTCTGTAGTGCCTTGCAGTCAGATGCCGAGCAGTTGCCATACCAGGCAGTGATGCAACACGTCAGGATGCTCTTGATGGTGCAGCTGTAAAACCTTATGAGGATCTGAGGACCCATGCCAACTGTCTTGGTGTTTGGACCATGGTAGTTTGTTGGTGATGTGGATTCCAATGAACTTGAAGCTCTCAACCTGCTCCACTACAGCCTCATTGATGAGAATGGATGCGTGCTCGGTCCTCCTTTTCCTGAAGTCCACAATCATCTCCTTTGTTTTTATCACGTTGAGGGAGAGGTTGTTGTCCTTGCACCACATGGTCTGGTCTCTGACATCCTCCATATAGGCTGTCTCGTCCTTGTCGGTGATTAGGCCTAGTATTGTTGTATCATTGGCAAACTTAATGATGGTGATGGTGTCATGCCTGGCCATGCAGTCTTGAGTGAACAGGGAGTACAGGAGGGGACTGAGCAAGCACCCCTGAGGGGCCCCCGTGTTGAGGATCAGCGTGGTGGATGTGTTGTTACCTACCCTTACCACCTGGGAGTGGCTAGTTCAGGATCCAGTTGCAGAGGAAGGTGTTTAGTCCCAGGGTCTTTAACTTAGTGATGAGCTTTGAGGGCACTATGGTGTTGAACGCTGAGCTGTAGTCAATGATCAGCATTCTCACATAGGTGTTCCTTTAGTCCACGTGTGAAAGGGCAGTGTGGAGTACAATAGAGATTGCATCATCTGTGGATCTGTTGGTGCGGTATGCAAATTGGAGCTGGTGTAGGGTTTCTGGGATACTGGTGTTGATGTGAGCCATGACCAGCCTTTCAAAGTATTTCATGGCTACAGACGTGAGTGCTACGGGTCGGTAGTCATTTAGGCATGTTACCTTAGTGTTCTTGGGCACAGGCACTGTGGTGGTCAGCTTGAAACATGCAGGATTGGTCAGTGAAGACATTTGGCTGTTGGTCAGCGCAGAACACTTCCTGGTAATCCGTTTGGCCCGGCGGCCTTGTGAATGTTGACCTGTTGAAAGGTCTTACTCACATCGCCTCCGGAGAGCGTGATCACACAGTCGTCCGCAACAGCTGGTGCTCTCGTGCATGTTTCAGTGATACTTGCCTTTAAGCGAGCATAGAAGTTATTTCATCTGCTAGGCTCGTGTCACTGGGCAGCTCTCGGCTGTGCTTCCCTTTGTAGTCTGTAATAGTTAGCAAGACCTGACACATCCAACGATTATCGGAGCTGGTTTAGTACGATTTGATCTTAGTCCTGTCTTGACGCTTTGCCTGTTTGATGGTTCGTCGCAGGGCATTGTGGGATTTCTTATATGCTTCCGGGTTAAAGTGGCAGCTCTACCCTTTATCCCAGTACAGATGTTGCCTGTAATCCGTGGCTTCTGGTTGGGGCATGAACGTACAGTCACTGTGGGGATGACGTTCTCAATGCAGTTATTGATAAAGCCAATGACTGATGTGGTGTACTCCTCAATGCCATCGGAAGAATCCCGGAACAAATTCCAGTCTGTGCTAACAAAATCAAATCAAATCAAATGTATTTATATAGCCCTTCGTACATCAGCTGATATCTCAAAGTGCTGTACAGAAACCCAGCCTAAAACCCCAAACAGCAAGCAATGCAGGTGTAGAAGCACGGTGGCTAGGAAAAACTCCCTAGAAAGGCCAAAACCTAGGAAGAAACCTAGAGAGAAAACAGTCCTGTAGTTTAGCATCTGCTTCATCTGATCACTTTTTGATAGACCGAGTCACTGGTGCTTCCAGCTTTAGTTTTTGCTTATAAGAAGGAATCATGAGGATAGAGTTATGGTTTGCCAAATGAAGGGCGAGGGAGAGCTTTGTATGCATCTCTGTGTGTGGAGTAAAGGTGGTCTATAATTCCCCCCTCACAAAAACAAGAAAAGCATTCAAATAAAATAATTTACCTTTGAAGAACTTCAGATGTTTTCAATGAGGAGACTCTCAGTTAGATAGCAAATGTTCAGTTTCTCCAAAAATATTATTTGTGTAGGAGAAATCGCTCCGTTTTGTTCATCACGTTTGGCTAAGAAAAAAAACGATAATTCAGTCATTACAACGCTGAACTTTTCTCCAAATTAACTCCATAATATCGACAGAAACATGGCAAACGTTGTTTAGAATCAATCCTCAAGGTGTTTTTTACATATCTATTCGATGATAAGTCATTTGTGGCAGTTTGGTTTCTCCTTTGAACCACATGGTAAAATGCACGCAGCTGGAGATTGCGCAATAATTGCAACGGAGGACACCAAGCGGGGCACCTGGTAAATGTAGTCTCTTATGGTCAATCTTCCAATGATATGCCTACAAATACGTCACAATGCTGCAGACACCTTGGGGAAACGACAGAAAGTGTAGGCTCATTCCTTGCGCAATCACAGCCATATAAGGAGACATTGGAACAAAGTGCATTCAAAATCTGGGGCATTTCCTGTTTGAAATTTCATCTTGGTTTCGCCTGTAGCATCAGTTCTGTGGCACTCACAGATAATATCTTTGCAGATTTGGAAACGCCAGAGTGTTTTCTTTCCAAAGCTGTCAATTATATGCATAGTCGAGCATCTTTTCGTGACAAAATATCTTGTTTAAAACGGGAATGTTTTTTTATCCAAAAATTAAAAGAGCGCCCCCTATATCGAAGAAGTTAAAGTCCCCGGCCACTAGGAGCTCTGCCTAGTGAGCGTTTTCCTGTTTGCTTATGATGGAATACACCTCTTTCAGTGCGGTCTCAGTGCCAACCTGAGTCTGTGGTGGATTACCATGTTGGGTAGTTTAGTTGGTTCTTACCCCCCTGTTGGGTAGTTTAATTGGTTCTTACCCCCCTGTTGGGTAGTTTACTTGGTTCTTACCCCCCTGTTGGGTAGTTTACTTGGTTCTTACCCCCCTGTTGGGTAGTTTACTTGGTTTTTAACCCCCTGTTGGGTAGTTTAGTTGGTTCATACCAACCTGTTGGGTAGTTTAATTGGTTCTTACCCCCCTGTTGGGTAGTTTAGTTGGTTCTTACCCCCCTGTTGGGTAGTTTACTTGGTTTTTAACCCCTGTTGGGTAGTTTACTTGGTTCTTACCCCCCTGTTGGGTAGTTTACTTGGTTCTTACCCCCCTGTTGGGTAGTTTAATTGGTTCTTACCCCCCTGTTGGGTAGTTTACTTGGTTTTGTTGGGTAGTTTAACCCCCCCTGTTGGGTAGTTTAATTGGTTCTTACCCCCCTGTTGGGTAGTTTACTTGGTTTTAACCCCTGTTGGGTAGTTTACTTGGTTCTTACCCCCCTGTTGGGTAGTTTACTTGGTTTTTAACCCCTGTTGGGTAGTTTAATTGGTTCTTACCCCCCTGTTGGGTAGTTTACTTGGTTTTTAACCCCTGTTGGGTAGTTTAATTGGTTCTTACCCCCCTGTTGGGTAGTTTACTTGGTTTTTAACCCCTGTTGGGTAGTTTAATTGGTTTTTACATCCCTGATAATACATTTTCATGGAGGGGAGGGGAGGGGGGGAGGGAGGAGGAGGAGAGGAGAGGAGAGGAGAGGAGAGGAAATGAGGGAAGGAGAGGAGGAGAGGTTTCTATGCAGCTGCAGCAGTATGGTCATCAAGTCTTCCTTTCTATCCAGCGTAACTATGTATCTATGACCATCAAAGACAACACCAGGAGCAGAGACCTAGACAGACAGCCTTTGTTATTCCTCAACAGAACTACCAGGCTGAGTCCCAAATGGCATCCTATGGGTCCTGGTCAACAGCAGTACTCTATGGGTCCTGGTCAACAGCAGTACTCTATGGGTCCTGGTCAACAGCAGTACTCTATGGGTCCTGGTCAACAGCAGTACTCTATGGGTCCTGGTCAACAGCAGTACTCTATGGGTCCTGGTCAGAAGTAGTACCCTATGGGTCCTGGTCAGAAGCAATGCACTATGGGTCCTGGTCAGAAGCAATGCACTATGGGTCCTGGTCAACAGTGGTACCCTATGGGTCCTGGTCAGAAGCAATGTGGTCCTGGTCAGAAGCAATGCCTATGGGTCCTGGTCAGAAGCAATGCACTATGGTCCTGGTCAACAGTGGTACTCTATGGGTCCTGGTCAGAAGTAGTACCCTATGGGTCCTGGTCAGAAGCAATGCACTATGGGTCCTGTTCAACAGTGGTACCCTATGGGTCCTGGTCAGAAGCAATGCACTATGGGTCCTGGTCAGAAGCAATGCACTATGGGTCCTGGTCAACAGTGATACCCTATGGGTCCTGGTCAGAAGTAGTACCCTATGGGTCCTGGTCAGAAGCAATGCACTATGGGTCCTGTTCAACAGTGGTACCCTATGGGTCCTGGTCAGAAGTAGTACCCTATGGGTCCTGGTCAGAAGCAATGCACTATGGGTCCTGGTCAGAAGCAATGCACTATGGGTCCTGGTCAACAGTGGTACCCTATGGGTCCTGGTCAGAAGTAGTACCCTATGCGTCCTGGTCAGAAGCAATGCACTATGGGTCCTGGTCAACAGTAGTACCCTATGGGTCCTGGTCAGAAGCAATGCACTGTGTCCTGGTTATGACTGGTTCAGTTAGCCAATCATACAGAGGTTCTAAATGATGACTGGTTCAGTTAGCCAATCATACAGAGGTTCTAAATGATGACTGGTTCAGTTAGCCAGTCATACAGAGGTTCTAAATGATGACTGGTTCAGTTAGCCAATCATACAGAGGTTCTAAATGATGACTGGTTCAGTTAGCCAATCATACAGAGGTTCTAAATGATGACTGGTTCAGTTAGCCAATCATACAGAGGTTCTAAATGATGATTGGTTCAGTTATCCAATCATACAGAGGTTCTAAATGATGACTGGTTCAGTTAGCCAATCATACAGAGGTTCTAAATGATGATTGGTTCAGTTATCCAATCATACAGAGGTTCTAAATGATGACTGGTTCAGTTAGCCAATCATACAGAGGTTCTAAATGATGACTGGTTCAGTTAGCCAATCATACAGAGGTTCTAAATGATGACTGGTTCAGTTAGCCAATCATACAGAGGTTTTATTTTGTTCTTGGAGAAGATAGAGTAACACAATATCATTCAGATACAAACAGGTAAGACATTCTGCATAAACACCAGGTTGGTCCCTTCGTCCTTGTTTCTGATTGAGCAGAAGTGTTACCTCTGGCCAGGACAGTTTAAACTGACCTCGATATAGCTGTGTTGTACCTAGAGAGAGAGGGTGAGAGAGACAGAGTGAAAGGACCGATAGAGAGAGAGGGGAAAGAAGACACAGAGAGAGAGGGCAGAGAGAGGGAGAGAGAGAGAGGAAGAGTGAGGGTGCATAGAGAGGGAGAGAGAGGATTGAGAGGGGAAGTGGGGGAGAGGCACTGAGAGGGAGTGGGGCTGGTTTGGGGGTGAGAAAGAGAATATAACGGGGGAGGGAGGGAGGACAGACAGAGGGAGGGAGGGAGGGAGATCTGAGACAGGAGTGGGGGGAGAGAGAGAGAGAGAGAAGAGTGAGGGTGCAAGGAGAGGGAGAGAGAGGACTGAGAGGGGAAGTGGGGGAGAGGCACTGAGAGGGAGTGGGGGTGGTTTGGGGGCGAGAAAGAGAATATAACTGGGGGGAGGGAGGGAGGACAGAGGGAGGGAGGGAGAGAAATCTGAGACATGAGTGGGGGGAGAGAGAGAGAGAGGCAGTACACAGAGTGTGGGAGATAGGGGGAGACAGAAATGGGAGAGACCCATCTGTTTGTGTGTTGACGGTGTTATTTGGAGGCAGGAGATGTTTGTCTGGAGCAGCTGCTATCTTTCTCCCTGACCTTTTAGCATTCCTCCTCTTGCCATCTGACAGATGTGACAACTCCATTATGAAGGCCTTGAATAAATAACCGGCCGTGGGCACGGATAACCCAAAGCATCAACAAAATGGAGGCTTCATACACTCAAATACTCATGCGGCTGGCGTAGCCCCCAGCTGACGGAGAGAAGATGGAGTCTGGTTCTGAGCTAAATGACTGACTGAGTAATTGGAGGACTGTGAGAAGGCCACAGCAATCAGACCTGCTCTGATACTGGTTGATGTCTCCTCTATAGATCAGACCTGCTCTGATACTGGTTGATGTCTCCTCAATACACCAGACCTGCTCTGATACTGGTTGATGTCTCCTCTATAGATCAGACCTGCTCTGATACTGGTTGATGTCTCCTCTATAGATCAGACCTGCTCTGATACTGGTTGATGTCTCCTCTATAGATCAGACCTGCTCTGATACTGGTTGATGTCTCCTCTATAGATCAGACCTGCTCTGAAGCAGGTTGATGTCTCCTCTATAGATCAGACCTGCTAGCTACAATCCACAACACCGATGAAGGGGTTAGTTACCAGTATCGTTCTGCTTGAGATATCTTGACGGCTTTAAGGCATTACATATTTAAATCAAGATTATAAGACGATACCATTAGTGTATAAAATGTCTGGCTTTATGTGACATTGCATAAAGCCATAAGTAATAGAGTCCCACATACCCATAAAACCTAGCGGTCAAACACGGAAGTGGTTCCAATTGTCACGTTGCCAGGAATGATTCGGGAGCCAGGCACAGGAATGATTCGAGAGCCAGGCACAGGAATGATTCAGGAGCCAGGCACAGGAAGGATTCAGGAGCCAGGCACAGGAATGATTCAGGAGCCAGGCACAGGAAGGATTCGGGAGCCAGGCACAGGAAGGATTCAGGAGCCAGGCACAGGAATGATTCGGGAGCCAGGCACAGGAATGATTCGGGAGCCAGGCACAGGAATGATTCGGGAGCCAGGCACAGGAAGGATTCAGGAGCCAGGCACAGGAATGATTCGGGAGACAGGAACAGGAAGGATTCGAGAGCCAGGAACAGGAAGGATTACTCTAAAACCATTTTTAAACGCTAATTAGCAAATCCTGACAGGCTCTGGTGAAAAGCAAAACAAATCCTATGGGCTCTGGTGAAAAGCAAAACAAAGACTACAGGCTCTGGTGAAAAGCAAAACAAATACTACAGGCTCTGGTTTAAAGCAAAACAAATCCTACAGGCTCTGGTGAAAAGTAGTACTCTCTGCTAGGGTTGGGTCATAACATCATACCGGCTCTGTTTCTGGTTTAAAGCAAAACAAATCCTACAGGCTCTGGTTTAAAGCAAAACAAATCCTACAGGCTCTGGTTTAAAGCAAAACAAATACTACAGGCTCTGGTTTAAAGCAAAATAAATCTTAACGGGCTCTGGTGAAAAGCAAAACAAATCCTACAGGCTCTGGTGAAAAGTAGTACTCTCTGCTAGGGTTGGGTCATAACATCATACCGTTTCTGTATGCAGTATTAACGAATGTGAACATAAGGGGCATTTCTTTTTTTACGCACTTAATAATTTAGGGAACAGGGATCTTGATCCAGGACGGGATGTAATGTCTCCGCTGTAACCAAGAAGCTTTCTCTTGACATCTAGTCTCTTAGCTAGCAAGTTAGCAAACCAAATGCATAGCTGGAGTCCTGAGCTGCATATCATTTATTTGACACATATTAGATATCTTATAGTTATAACTAGTGGTGTTGTTCATTTAGATTTTTTTATGGTGTTGAAAATCATAACATCTGTTTTTCGAAAAACCATGGTATAATGTATGAACGGTATATACAGCGAATAGTCTACATTTTTTATTTGATAAAAAAATAAAAATCACCTTTATTTAACTAGGTAGGCCAGCTGAGAACAAGTTCTCATTTACAACTGCGACCTGGCCAAGATAAAGCAAAGCAGTACGACACAAACAACAACACAGAGTTACACATGGAATAAACAAACGTACAGTCAATAACACAATAGAAAAGTCTATAAACAGCGTGTGCAAATGAAGTAAGATTAGGGAGGCCATAGTATCGAAATAATGAACTCTTAGCAATTAAACACTGGAGTGATAGATGTGCAGAAGATGAGTGTGCATGTGAACTGGGGTGAAAAGGAGCAAAAATACATATGGGGATGAGGTAGTTGGGTGGGCTATTTACAGACGGGCTGTGAACAGGTGCTCAGTAAGCTGCTCTGACAGTTGATGCTTAAAACTTCTTAGGGCTGTAATCCCGTTAACGGGATTGATATGACAACAGCCAGTGAAAGTGCAGGGCGCCAAATTCAAAACAACAGAATTCTCCAAATTAAAGTTCATCAAACATAAATGTATCTTATAACATTTTAAATGTAATGTTGTTAATCCCCCCCACAGTGTCTGATTTCAAATAGGCTTTACAGCGAAAGCACCACAAACGATTATGTTAGGTCAGAGCCGTATCAAAAAAACACACACAGCCATTTTTCCAAAAAGTGGAGTCACAAAAATCCGAAATAGAGATAGATTTAATCACTAACCTTTGATGATCTTCATTAGTTGACACTCATAGTGTAACGATCCTCTTTCTGTAAATGACAGGACCAAAGCGCAGAGTGGTACGTGTTCATGATATTTTATTCAATCAGAACACTTGAACAAAAATAACAAAGAGGAAAACGAACAGTTCTGTAAGGAAACTAAACTATACAGAAAAAAACTACCCACAAAAACCCTGTGGGAAAAAGCTATCTAAGTATGGTTGGATCTAAGTATGGTTCCCAATCAGAGACAACGATAGACAGCTGTCCCTGATTGAGAACCATACCCGGCCAAAACAAAAGAAATACAAAAACATAGGAAAAGGAACATAGAATGCCCCCCCAAATCACACCCTGACCAAACCAACATAGAGACATAAAAAGCACTAAGGTCAGGGAGTGACTCATAGGACTTCATGTTATATCCAAACATCTCAGTATACATTGGAGCAGAGAGTTCAGTGGTCCCAAAAAACATCCGGTGATTTTGCAGAGAACCACATCAATTTACAGAAATAAACCAACATAGAGACATAAAAAGCTCTAAGGTCAGGGAGTGACTCATAGGACTTCATGTTATATCCAAACATCTCAGTATACATTGGAGCGTTATGTTCAGTGGTCCCAAAAAACATCCGGTGATTTTGCAGAGAACCAGAAATACTCGTTATAAATGTTGTGTTATACAAGGAAATAAACATAAACTTCTCCTTTTAATGCAACCGCAGTGGAAGTTTTCAAAAAAAAGCCTTACGGAAAAAGCAAACCTGTGCAATAATCTGAAACGGCGCTCAGACAACAAATACATATATCCGCCATGTTGGAATCAACAGAAGTCAGAAATAACTATGTAAATATTCACTTACCTTTGATGATCTTCATCGGAATGCACTCCCAGGAATCCCAGTTACACAATAAATGTTTGATTTGTTCGATAATGTCCATCATTTATGTCCAAATACCTCCTTTTGTTAACAAATCAAAACTGACTAGTTGTGTTCACTAGTTGCAGACGAAATATACGTTCCGTTACAGTCTGTAGAACACACTGGGGCCCCACAAGGGTGCGTACTGAGCCCTCTCCTGTACTCCCTGTTCACCCATGACTGCGTGGTCATGCACACTCCCAACTCAATCATCAAGTTTGCGGACGACACTACAGTGGTAGGCTTGATTACCAACAACGACGAGACGGCCTACAAGGAGGAGGTGAGGGCCCTCGGAGGGTGGTGTCAGGAAAATAACATCACACTCAACGTCAACAAAACAAATGAGATGATTGTGGACTTCAGGAAACAGCAGAGGGAGCACCCCCCCTATCCACATTGACGGGACAGTAGTGGAGATGGTAGTAAGTTTCAAGTTCCTCGGCGTACACATCACGGACAAACTGAATTGGTCCACCCACACAGACGGCGCCGACTGAGATGGCCACCTCGCTTCGCGTTCCTAGGAAACTATGCAGTTTTTGTTTTTTTACGTGTTATTTCTTACATTAGTACCCCAGGTCATCTTAGGTTTCATTACATACAGTCGAGAAGAACTACTGAATATAAGATCAGCGCCAACTCACCATCAGTACGACCAAGAATATGTTTCCCGCGGCGCGGATCCGGTGTTCTGCCTTACAAACAGGACAACGGAATGGATCGCATGCAGCGACCCAAGGAAACGACTCCGAAAAAGAGGGGAACGAGGCGGTGTTCTGGTCAGACTCCGAAAAAGGGCACATCGCGCACCACTCCCCAGCATTCTTCTTGCCAATGTCCAGTCTCTTGACAACAAGGTTGACGAAATCCGAGCAAGAGTAGCATTCCAGAGGGACATCAGAGACTGCAACGTTCTCTGCTTCACAGAAACATGGCTTACTGGGAAGACGCTATCCGAGGCGGTGCAGCCAACGGGTTTCTCCACGCATCGCGCCGACAGAAACAAACATCTTTCTGGTAAGAAGAGTGGCGGGCGTATGCCTCATGACTAACGAGACATGGTGTGATGAAGGAAACATACAGGAACTCAAATCCTTCTGTTCACCTGATTTAGAATTCCTCACAATCAAATGTAGACCGCATTATCTTCCAAGAGAATTCTCCTCGATTATAATCACAGCCGTATATATCCCTCCCCAAGCAGACACATCGATGGCTCTGAACGAACTTTATTTAACTCTTTGCAAACTGGAAACCATTTATCCGGAGGCTGCATTCATTGTAGCTGGGGATTTTAACAAAGCTAATCTGAAAACAAGACTCCCTAAATTTTACCAGCATATCGATTGCGCAACCAGGGGTGGTAAAACCTTGGATCATTGTTACTCTAACTTCCGCGACGCATATAAGGCCCTGCCCCGCCCCCCTTTCGGAAAAGCTGACCACGACTCCATTTTGCTGATCCCTGCCTACAGGCAGAAACTAAAACAAGAGGCTCCCACGCTGAGGTCTGTCCAACGCTGGTCAGACCAAGCTGACTCCACACTCCAAGACTGCTTCCATCACGTGGACTGGGACATGTTTCGTATTGCGTCAGATGGAAATATTGACGAATACGCTGATTCGGTGTGCGAGTTCATTAGAACGTGCGTCGAAGATGTCGTTCCCATAGCAACGATAAAAACATTCCCAAACCAGAAACCGTGGATTGATGGCAGCATTCGCGTGAAACTGAAAGCGCGAACCACTGCTTTTAATCAGGGCAAGGTGTCTGGTAATATGTCCGAATATAAACAATGCAGCTATTCCCTCCGCAAGGCTATTAAACAAGCTAAGCGTCAGTACAGAGACAAAGTGGAATCTCAATTCAATGGCTCAGACACAAGAGGCATGTGGCAGGGTCTACAGTCAAACACACTGTCATTGACACTGACCCAACTCCAGCCACTTTAATAATGGGAATTGATGGGAAATGATGTAAATATATCACTAGCCACTTTAAACAATGCTACCTTATATAATGTTACTTACCCTACACTATTCATCTCATATGCATATGTATATACTGTACTCTAGATCATCGACTGCATTCTTATGTCACTAGCCACTTTAACTATGCCACTTTGTTTACTTTGTCTACATACTCATCTCATATGTATATACTGTACTCGATACCATCTACTGTATGCTGCTCTGTACCATCACTCATTCATATATCCTTATGTACATATTCCTTATCCCCTTACACTGTGTATAAGACAGTAGTTTTGGAATTGTTAGTTAGATTACTTGTTGGTTATCACTGCATTGTCGGAACTAGAAGCACAAGCATTTCGCTACACTCGCATTAACATCTGCTAACCATGTGTATGTGACAAATAAATTTGATTTGATTTGATTTGATTTGATTTGTGAAGAAGGCTCAGCAGCGCCACTTCAACCTCAGGAGGCTTGTCACCTAAAGCACTCACAAACTTTTACAGATGCACAATCGAGAGCATCCTGTCGGGCTTTATCCCCGCCTGGTACGGAAACTGCTCAGCCCACAACCATAAGGCTAAGAGGGTAGTGAGGTCTGCACAACGCATCTCCGGGGGCAAACGACCTGCCCTCCAGGACACCTACACCACCCGATGTCACAGGAAGGCCATAAAGATCATCAACGACAACAACCACCCGAGCCACTGCCTGTTCACTCCGCTATCATCCAGAAGGCAAGGTCAGTACAGGTGCATCAAAGCAGGAACCGAGAGACTGAAAAACAGCTTCTATCTCAAGGCCATCAGACTGTTAAACAGCCATCACTAACATTGAGTGGCTGCTGCCAACATACGGACTCAACTGTATCACTAGCCACTTTCAACAATGCCACTTAATATAATGTTTACATACCCTACATTACTCAAGTCATATGTATATATATATACTGGACTCTATATCATCTTCTGCATCTTGCTATCTTTATGTAATACATGTATCACTAGCCACTTTAAACTATGCCACTTTGTTTACATACCCTACATTACTCATCTCATATGTATATATTGTACTCGATACCATCTACTGCCTCTTGGTCTGTCACAGTGTTATGTGCTGCTGTCTGTCACAGTGTTATGTGCTGCTGTCTGTCACAGTGTTATGTGCTGCCTTCTGTCACAGTGTTATGTGCTGCTGTCTGTCACAGCGTTATGTGCTGCCTGTGGTCTGTCACAGTGTTATGTGCTGAGGTCTGTCACAGTGTTATGTGCTGAGGTCTGTCACAGTGTTATGTGCTGTGGTCTGTCACAGTGTTATGTGCTGCCTGTGGTCTGTCACAGTGTTATGTGCTGAGGTCTGTCACAGTGTTATGTGCTGAGGTCTGTCACAGCGTTATGTGCTGTGGTCTGTCACAGTGTTATGTGCTGCCTGTGGTCTGTCACAGTGTTATGTGCTGCCTGTGGTCTGTCACAGTGTTATGTGCTGTGGTCTGTCACAGTGTTATGTGCTGCCTGTGGTCTGTCACAGTGTTATGTGCTGCCTGTGGTCTGTCACAGCGTTATGTGCTGTGGTCTGTCACAGTGTTATGTGCTGCCTGTGGTCTGTCACAGTGTTATGTGCTGCCTGTGGTCTGTCACAGTGTTATGTGCTGTGGTCTGTCACAGTGTTATGTGCTGCCTGTGTTCTGTTACAGTGTTATGTGCTGTGGTCTGTCACAGTGTTATGTGCTGCCTGTGGTCTGTTACAGTGTTATGTGCTGCCTAATGTCACAGCGTTATGTGCTGCGGTCTGTCACAGTGTTATGTGCTGCTGTCTGTCACAGTGTTATGTGCTGCCTGTGGTCTGTCACAGTGTTATGTGCTGCCTTTCTATCACAGCGTTATGTGCTGCGGTCTGTCACAGTGTTATGTGCTGCGGTCTGTCACAGTGTTATGTGCTGCGGTCTGTCACAGCGTTATGTACTGTGGTCTGTCACAGTGTTATGTGCTGTGGTCTGTCACAGTGTTATGTACTGTGGTCTGTTACAGTGTTATGTGCTGCGGTCTGTCACAGCGTTATGTACTGTGGTCTGTCACAGTGTTATGTGCTGTGGTCTGTCACAGTGTTATGTACTGTGGTCTGTTACAGTGTTATGTGCTGCGGTCTGTCACAGTGTTATGTGCTGCGGTCTGTCACAGTGTTATGTGCTGCGGTCTGTCACAGTGTTATGTGCTGAGGTCTGTCACAGTGTTATGTGCTGTGGTCTGTCACAGTGTTATGTGCTGAGGTCTGTCACAGTGTTATGTGCTGCGGTCTGTCACAGCGTTATGTACTGTGGTCTGTCACAGTGTTATGTGCTGTGGTCTGTCACAGTGTTATGTACTGTGGTCTGTCACAGTGTTATGTGCTGCCTTTCTATCACAGTGTTATGTGCTGCGGTCTGTCACAGTGTTATGTGCTGCGGTCTGTCACAGTGTTATGTGCTGTGGTCTGTCACAGTGTTATGTGCTGCCTGTGGTCTGTTACAGTGTTATGTGCTGCCTGAGGTCTGTCACAGCGTTATGTGCTGTGGTCTGTCACAGTGTTATGTGCTGCCTGAGGTCTGTCACAGTGTTATGTGCTGCTGTCTGTCACAGTGTTATGTGCTGAGGTCTGTTACAGTGTTATGTGCTGTGGTCTGTCACAGTGTTATGTGCTGAGGTCTGTTACAGTGTTATGTGCTGCGGTCTGTCACAGTGTTATGTGCTGCGGTCTGTCACAGTGTTATGTGCTGCGGTCTGTCACAGCGTTATGTGCTGCCTGTGGTCTGTCACAGTGTTATGTGCTGAGGTCTGTCACAGTGTTATGTGCTGTGGTCTGTCACAGTGTTATGTGCTGCCTGCGGTCTGTCACAGTGTTATGTGCTGCCTGTGGTCTGTTACAGTGTTATGTGCTGCCTGTGGTCTGTTACAGTGTTATGTGCTGCCTTCTGTCACAGCGTTATGTGCTGCCTTCTGTCACAGCGTTATGTGCTGCCTTCTGTCACAGTGTTATGTGCTGCCTTCTGTCACAGTGTTATGTGCTGCCTTCTGTCACAGTGTTATGTGCTGCCTGTGGTCTGTCACAGTGTTATGTGCTGCCTTCTGTCACAGCGTTATGTGCTGCCTGTGGTCTGTCACAGTGTTATGTGCTGCCTGTGGTCTGTCACAGCGTTATGTGCTGCCTTCTGTCACAGTGTTATGTGCTGCCTGTGGTCTGTCACAGCGTTATGTGCTGCCTGTGGTCTGTCACAGTGTTATGTGCTGAGGTCTGTCACAGTGTTATGTGCTGAGGTCTGTCACAGTGTTATGTGCTGCCTGAGGTCTGTCACAGTGTTATGTGCTGCCTGTGTTCTGTCACAGTGTTATGTGCTGCCTGTGGTCTGTCACAGTGTTATGTGCTGCCTGTGGTCTGTCACAGTGTTATGTGCTGCGGTCTGTCACAGTGTTATGTGCTGCTGTCTGTCACAGTGTTATGTGCTGTGGTCTGTCACAGTGTTATGTACTGCGGTCTGTCACAGTGTTATGTGCTGCTGTCTGTCACAGTGTTATGTGCTGCTGTCTGTCACAGTGTTATGTGCTGCCTGTGGTCTGTCACAGTGTTATGTGCTGCTGTCTGTCACAGTGTTATGTGCTGCTGTCTGTCACAGTGTTATGTGCTGCCTGTGGTCTGTCACAGTGTTATGTACTGTGGTCTGTCACAGTGTTATGTGCTGCCTGTGGTCTGTCACAGTGTTATGTGCTGCGGTCTGTCACAGTGTTATGTGCTGCTGTCTGTCACAGTGTTATGTGCTGCCTGAGGTCTGTCACAGTGTTATGTGCTGCGGTCTGTCACAGTGTTATGTGCTGAGGTCTGTTACAGTGTTATGTGCTGTGGTCTGTCACAGTGTTATGTGCTGTGGTCTGTCACAGTGTTATGTGCTGCTGTCTGTCACAGTGTTATGTGCTGAGGTCTGTCACAGTGTTATGTGCTGCTGTCTGTCACAGTGTTATGTGCTGAGGTCTGTTACAGTGTTATGTGCTGTGGTCTGTCACAGTGTTATGTGCTGAGGTCTGTCACAGTGTTATGTGCTGAGGTCTGTCACAGTGTTATGTGCTGTGGTCTGTTACAGTGTTATGTGCTGCCTGAGGTCTGTCACAGTGTTATGTGCTGTGGTCTGTCACAGTGTTATGTGCTGAGGTCTGTCACAGTGTTATGTGCTGAGGTCTGTCACAGTGTTATGTGCTGCCTGAGGTCTGTCACAGTGTTATGTGCTGCCTGTGGTCTGTCACAGTGTTATGTGCTGAGGTCTGTCACAGTGTTATGTGCTGTGGTCTGTCACAGTGTTATGTGCTGAGGTCTGTTACAGTGTTATGTGCTGTGGTCTGTCACAGTGTTATGTGCTGTGGTCTGTCACAGTGTTATGTGCTGTGGTCTGTCACAGTGTTATGTGCTGTGGTCTGTCACAGTGTTATGTGCTGAGGTCTGTCACAGTGTTATGTGCTGCCTGAGGTCTGTCACAGTGTTATGTGCTGCCTGTGTTCTGTCACAGTGTTATGTGCTGAGGTCTGTCACAGTGTTATGTGCTGAGGTCTGTCTGTCACAGTGTTATGTGCTGAGGTCTGTCACAGTGTTATGTGCTGAGGTCTGTCTGTCACAGTGTTATGTGCTGTGGTCTGTCACAGTGTTATGTGCTGAGGTCTGTCACAGTGTTATGTGCTGAGGTCTGTCACAGTGTTATGTGCTGAGGTCTGTCACAGTGTTATGTGCTGTGGTCTGTCACAGTGTTATGTGCTGAGGTCTGTCACAGTGTTATGTGCTGAGGTCTGTCACAGTGTTATGTGCTGTGGTCTGTTACAGTGTTATGTGCTGCCTGAGGTCTGTCACAGTGTTATGTGCTGTGGTCTGTCACAGTGTTATGTGCTGAGGTCTGTCACAGTGTTATGTGCTGAGGTCTGTCACAGTGTTATGTGCTGCCTGAGGTCTGTCACAGTGTTATGTGCTGCCTGTGGTCTGTCACAGTGTTATGTGCTGAGGTCTGTCACAGTGTTATGTGCTGTGGTCTGTCACAGTGTTATGTGCTGAGGTCTGTTACAGTGTTATGTGCTGTGGTCTGTCACAGTGTTATGTGCTGTGGTCTGTCACAGTGTTATGTGCTGTGGTCTGTCACAGTGTTATGTGCTGTGGTCTGTCACAGTGTTATGTGCTGAGGTCTGTCACAGTGTTATGTGCTGCCTGAGGTCTGTCACAGTGTTATGTGCTGCCTGTGTTCTGTCACAGTGTTATGTGCTGAGGTCTGTCACAGTGTTATGTGCTGAGGTCTGTCTGTCACAGTGTTATGTGCTGAGGTCTGTCTGTCACAGTGTTATGTGCTGAGGTCTGTCTGTCACAGTGTTATGTGCTGTGGTCTGTCACAGTGTTATGTGCTGAGGTCTGTCACAGTGTTATGTGCTGAGGTCTGTCACAGTGTTATGTGCTGAGGTCTGTCACAGTGTTATGTGCTGAGGTCTGTCACAGTGTTATGTGCTGCTGTCTGTCACAGTGTTATGTGCTGCTGTCTGTCACAGTGTTATGTGCTGCTGTCTGTCACAGTGTTATGTGCTGAGGTCTGTCACAGTGTTATGTGCTGCCTGTGGTCTGTCACAGTGTTATGTGCTGTGGTCTGTCACAGTGTTATGTGCTGCCTGTGGTCTGTTACAGTGTTATGTGCTGCCTGTGGTCTGTCACAGTTTTATCCCTCTTCCTTACCTCCTGCTAACAGATCCCCTCTCTGTATATACAGAAAGTCAATATGTATATAGATCCCCCACAACCCTCACTCACTCCATCCCCCTGTCCTATCTCTCTATATGACTTTACATTTCTCCCTCACTCTATCCCCCTGTCCTATCTCTCTATATGACTTTACATTCCTCCCTCACTCTATCCCCCTGTCCTATCTCTCTATATGACTTTACATTCCTCCCTCACTCTATCCCCATTTCCTCTCTCTCTATATGGCTTTACATTCCTCCCTCACTCTATCCCCATTTCCTCTCTCTCTATATGACTTTACATTCCTCCCTCACTCTATCCCCATTTCCTCTCTCTCTATTTAACGTTATATTCCTCCTTCACTCCATCCCCCTGTCCTATCTCTCTATTTGACTTTCCAACCCTCCCTCTCCTCTCTTGCCCTGTCACCCTCTCCCCTCGCCATTTTCCCCTCCTCTCTTCTCTCGCCAGGGCGCTGCCTGTCACTAATCTGTGCTCTAATAGCATGTGACAGTTCCACATAACTTCTTGACGTTAGCTTTTAGCAATCTGATATCTCTGGCTGGCGGCAGCAGCAACAAGGGCCTGGGTTGGTCTGGTGGCTGAGGGAGCTGTCATCATCGGGTGGCTGAGGGAGCTGTCATCATCGGCTGGCTGAGGGAGCTGTCATCATCTGGTTGGTGAGGGAGCTGTCATCATCTGGTCGGTGAGGGAGCTGTCATCATCGGGTGGCTGAGGGAGCTGTCATCATCTGGTCGGTGAGGGAGCTGTTATCATTGGGTGGCTGAGGGAGCTGTCATCATCAGGTGGCTGAGGGAGCTGTCATCATCGGGTGGCTGAGGGAGCTGTCATCATCGGGTGGCTGAGGGAGCTGTCATCATCGGCTGGCTGAGGGAGCTGTCATCATCGGCTGGCTGAGGGAGCTGTCATCATCGGCTGGCTGAGGGAGCTGTCATCATCGGGTGGCTCAGGGAGCTGTCATCATCGGGTTCATATGAGGGAGCTGTCATCATCGGGTTCATGAGGGAGCTGTCATCATCGGGTTCATGAGGGAGCTGTCATCATCGGGATCATGAGGGACCTGTCATCATCGGGTTGGTAAGGGAGATGTCATCATCGGGTGGCTCAGGGAGCTGTCATCATCGGGTGGCTGAGGGAGCTGTCATCATCGGGTGGCTGAGGGAGCTGCCATCATCGGGTGGCTCAGGGAGCTGTCATCATCGGGTGGCTGAGGGAGCTGTCATCATCTGGTGGCTGAGGGAGCTGTCATCATCGGGTTCATGAGGGAGCTGTCATCATCGGGTTCATGAGGGAGCTGTCATCATCTGGTGGCTGAGGGAGCTGTCATCATCGGGTGGCTCAGGGAGCTGTCATCATCGGGTTCATGAGGGAGCTGTCATCATCGGGTTCATGAGGGAGCTGTCATCATCTGGTCGGTGAGGGAGCTGTCATCATCTGGTCGGTGAGGGAGCTGTCATCATCTGGTCGGTGAGGGAGCTGTCATCATCTGGTCGGTGAGGGAGCTGTTATCATCTGGTCGGTGAGGGAGCTGTTATCATCTGGTCGGTGAGGGAGCTGTTATCATCTGGTCGGTGAGGGAGCTGTTATCATCTGGTCGGTGAGGGAGCTGTTATCATCTGGTCGGTGAGGGAGCTGTTATCATTGGGTGGCTGAGGGAGCTGTTATCATCTGGTCGGTGAGGGAGCTGTTATCATTGGGTGGCTGAGGGAGCTGTTATCATCTGGTCGGTGAGGGAGCTGTCATCATCGGGTTGCTGAGGGAGCTGTCATCATCTGGTGGCTGAGGGAGCTGTCATCATCTGGTCGGTGAGGGAGCTGTTGTCATCTGGTCGGTGAGGGAGCTGTCATCATCTGGTCGGTGAGGGAGCTGTCATCATCTGGTGGCTGAGGGAGCTGTCATCATCTGGTGGCTGAAGGAGCTGTCATCATCTGGTGGCTGAAGGAGCTGTCATCATCTGGTGGCTGAAGGAGCTGTCATCATCTGGTGGCTGAAGGAGCTGTCATCATCTGGTGGCTGAGGGAGCTGTCATCATCTGGTGGCTGAGGGAGCTGTCATCATCTGGTGGCTGAGGGAGCTGTCATCATCTGGTGGCTGAGGGAGCTGTCATCATCTGGTCGGTGAGGGAGCTGTCATCATCTGGTGGCTGAGGGAGCTGTCATCATCTGGTGGCTGAGGGAGCTGTCATCATCTGGTGGCTGAGGGAGCTGTCATCATCTGGTGGCTGAGGGAGCTGTCATCATCTGGTCGGTGAGGGAGCTGTCATCATCTGGTCGGTGAGGGAGCTGTCATCATCTGGTCGGTGAGGGAGCTGTCATCATCTGGTCGGTGAGGGAGCTGTCATCATCTGGTCGGTGAGGGAGCTGTCATCATCTGGTGGCTGAAGGAGCTGTCATCATCTGGTCGGTGAGGGAGCTGTCATCATCTGGTCGGTGAGGGAGCTGTCATCATCTGGTCGGTGAGGGAGCTGTCATCATCTGGTCGGTGAGGGAGCTGTCATCATCTGGTCGGTGAGGGAGCTGTCATCATCTGGTCGGTGAGGGAGCTGTCATCATCTGGTCGGTGATGGAGCTGTCATCATCTGGTCGGTGAGGGAGCTGTCATCATCTGGTCGGTGAGGGAGCTGTCATCATCTCGTGGCTGAAGGAGCTGTCATCATCTGGTCGGTGAGGGAGCTGTCATCATCTGGTCGGTGAGGGAGCTGTTATCATCTGGTCGGTGAGGGAGCTGTTATCATCTGGTCGGTGAGGGAGCTGTCATCATCTGGTCGGTGAGGGAGCTGTCATCATCTGGTCGGTGAGGGAGCTGTTATCATTGGGTGGCTGAGGGAGCTGTTATCATCTGGTCGGTGAGGGAGCTGTCATCATCTGGTCAGTGAGGGAGCTGTCATCATTGGGTGGCTGAGGGAGCTTTCATCATTGGGTGGCTGAGGGAGCTGTTATCATTGGGTGGCTGAGGGAGCTGTTATCATCTGGTGTGTGACGGATCTGTAATCATTGGGTGGCTGATGGAGCTGTTATCATCGGTGGCTGAGGGAGCTGTCATCATCGGGTGGCTGAGGGAGCTGTCATCATCGGGTGGCTGAGGGAGCTGTCATCATCGGCTGGCTGAGGGAGCTGTCATCATCTGGTGGCTGAAGGAGCTGTCATCATCGGGTTGGTAAGGGAGCTGTCATCATCTGGTGGCTGAGGGAGCTGTCATCATCTGGTGGCTGAAGGAGCTGTCATCATTGGGTTGGTGAGGGAGCTGTCATCATCTGGTGGCTGAGGGAGCTGTCATCATCGGGTTGGTAAGGGAGCTGTCATCATCTGGTGGCTGAGGGAGCTGTCATCATCGGGTTGGTAAGGGAGCTGTCATCATCTGGTGGCTGAGGGAGCTGTCATCATCTGGTGGCTGAGGGAGCTGTCATCATCTGGTGGCTGAGGGAGCTGTCATCATCTGGTGGCTGAGGGAGCTGTCATCATCTGGTGGCTGAAGGAGCTGTCATCATCGGGTTGGTAAGGGAGCTGTCATCATCGGGTTGGTAAGGGAGCTGTCATCATCTGGTGGATGAGGGAGCTGTCATCATCGGGTTGGTAAGGGAGCTGTCATCATCGGGTGGCTGTGGGAGCTGTC
Organism: Oncorhynchus nerka; assembly: GCF_034236695.1. Classification (NCBI taxonomy): domain Eukaryota; kingdom Metazoa; phylum Chordata; class Actinopteri; order Salmoniformes; family Salmonidae; genus Oncorhynchus; species Oncorhynchus nerka. Next base: position 102,331,545 of record NC_088399.1, on the reverse strand, counting down.
ATCATCTGGTCAGTGAGGGAGCTGTTATCATCGGGTGGCTGTGGGAGCTGTCATCATCTGGTCAGTGAGGGAGCTGTCATTCGTTCCAGTCATTGGCAGCAGAGAACTGGAAGGGAAGACGACGAAAGGAGGAATGACCAGTGAGATATACCTGCTGGAGCGCGTGCTACGAGTGGGTGCTGCTATGGTGACCAGTGAGCTGAGATAAGGCGGGGCATTACCTAGCAGAGACTTGTAGATTACCTGTAGCCAGTGGGTTTGGCGACGAGTATGAAGCGAGGGCCAACCAACGAGAACGTATAGGTCGCAATGGTGGGTGGTGTTTGGGGCTTTGGTGAGAAAACGGATGGCACTGTGATAGACTGCATCCAGTTTGTTGAGTAGAGTGTTGGAGACTATTTAAAAAATGACATCACCAAAGTCGAAGATCGGTAGGATGGTCAGTTTTACGAGGGTATGTTTGGCAGCATGAGTGAAGGATGCTTTGTTGCGATATAGGAAGCCGATTCTAGATTTAATTTTGGATTGGAGATGCTTAATGTGAGTCTGGAAGGAGAGTTTACAGTCAGCCAGACACCCAGCTATTTGTAGTTGTCCACGTATTCTAAGTCAGAGCCGTCCAGAGTAGTAATCCTGGACGGGCGAGCAGGTGCGGGCAGTGATCGATTGAATAGCATGCATTTAGTTTTACTTGCGTTTAATAGCAGTTGGAGGCCACGGAAGGAGAGTTGTATGGCATTGAAGCTCGTCTGGAGGTTAGTTAACACAGTATCCAAAGAGGGGCCAGAAGTATACAGAATGGTGTCGTCTGCGTAGTGGTGGATCAGAGAATCACCAGCAGCAAGAGCAACATCATTGATGTATACAGAGAAGAGAGTTGGCCCGAGAATTGAACCCTGTGGCACACGCATAGAGACTGCCAGAGGTCCGGACAACAGGCCCTCCGATTTGACACACTGCTCTATCAGAGAAGTAGTTGGTAAACCAGGCGAGGCAATCATTTTAGAAACCAATACTGTCGAGTCTGCCAATAAGAATGTGGTGATTGACATAGTCGAAAGCCTTGGCCAGGTCAATGAATACGGCTGCACAGTATTGTCTCTTATCGATGGCGGTTATGATGTCGTTTAGGACCTTGAGCGTGGCTGAGGTGCAACCCATGACCAGCTCTGAAACCAGATTGCATAGCGGAGAAGGTACGGTGGGATTCGAAATGGTCGATAATCTGTTTGTTATCTTGGCTTTAGAAGACCTTAGAAAGACAGGGTAGGATAGATATAGGTCTGTAGTAGTTTGGGTCTAGAGTGTATCCCACTTTGAAGAGGGGGATGACCGCAGCAGCTTTCTAATCTTTGGGGATCTCAGACGATATGAAAGAGAGGTTGAGCAGGCTAAAAATAGGGGTTGCAACAATTTCGGCAGATAATTTTAGAAAGAGAGAGTCCAGAATGTCTAGCCCTGCTGATTTGTAGGGGTCCAGATTTTGCAGCTCTTTCAGAACCTTGGCTATCTGGATTTGGGTAAAGGAGAAATGGTGGGGTCTTTGGCGGGTTGCTGTGGAGGGTGCCGGGCAGTTGACCGGGGTAGGGGTAGCCATGTGGAAAGCATAGTCAGCCGTAGAAAAATTGATTTATCGGTGGTAACATGCTTATTTAAGATGGCAAGGAAGGCACTTTTAAAGATTAGTCATGCATCATCTATTGACGGGATGAGGTCAATGTCATTCCAGGATACCCAGGCCAGGTCGATTAGAAAGGCCTGCTGGGCAGAAGTTTTTTAGGGAGCGCTTGACAGTGATGAGGGGGGGCCGTTCGGTCGCAGACCCATTACAGATGCAGGCAATGAGGCAGTGATCGCTGAGATCTTGATTGAAAACAGCAGAGGTGTATTTGGAGGGCGAATTAGTTAGGATGACATCTATGAGGGTGCCCTTGTTTATGGATTTGGGGTTGTACCTAGTAGGTTCATTGATAATTTGTGTGCGATTGAGGGCATCAAGCTTAGATTGTAGGATGGCCGGGGTGTTAAGCATGTCCGAGTTTAGGTCACCTAGTAGCACGAGCTCAGAAGATAGATGGGGGGCAATCAATTCACATATGGTATCGAGGGCACAGCTGGGGGCAGAGGGAGGTCTATAGCAGGTGGCATCAGTGAGAGACTTGTTTTCTGGAAAGGTGAATTTTTAGAAGTAGATGCTCTAATTGTTTAGGTACAGATAGTAGGACAGAACTCTGCAGGCTATCTTTGCAGTAGGTAGCAACATTGCCCCCTTTGGCAGATCTATCTTGGCAGAAAATGTTATAGTTAGCGATGGAGATTTCAGGGTTTTTGGTGGTTTTCCTAAGCCAGGATTCAGACATGGCTAAGACATCCGGGTTGGCAGAGTGTGCTAAAGCAGTGAGTAAAGCAAATTTAGGGAGTAAGCTTCTAATGTTAAAATGCATGACACCAAGGCTTTTACGGTTACAGAAGTCAACAAATGAGAGCACCTGGGGGGGTGGGAGTGGAGCTAGGCACTGCAGGGCCTGGATTAACCTGCACATCACCAGAGGATCAGAGGAGAAGTAAGATAAGGGTACGGCTAAAGGCGAACTGGCCGTCTAGCATGTTCAGTACAGAGAGTAAAAGGAACAGGTTTCTGGGCACGATAGCATAGATTCAAGGCATAGTGTACAGACAAAGGTAAGGTAGGATGTGAGTACATTGGCGGTAAACCTAGGCTAACTGCTAGTAATGATGAGCGAGATATAGTCTCTAGAGATGTTTAAACCAGGTGAAGTCATCGAATATGTAGGACGTGGAACAACATGGTTGGTTAGGGCATATTGAGCAGGGCTAGAGGCTCTACAGTGATATAAGACAGTAATCACTAACCAGGACAGTAATGGACGAGGCATATTGATATTAGAGAGAGGCATGCGTAGCCAAGTGAACATATGGGTCCAGTGAGTGGTTGGGCTGACTGGGGACACGGCGATTCAGACAGTTAGCAGGCCGATGCTAACAAGCTAACAGTTAGTAAGCCGGGGCTAAACAAGCTAGCAGTTAGCAGACCAGGGCTGGCAAACTAGCAGTTAGCAGACCGGGTTAGCAAGCAGTTGGCAGACCGGGGCTAGCAGTTACAGACCAGGGATGGCAAGCTAGCAGTTAGCAGACCGGGTTAGCAAGCAAGCAGTTAGCAGGGGCTAGCAGTTAGCAGACCGGGGCAGGCAAGCTAGCAGTTAGCAGACCGGGGCTAGCAAGTTAGCCTTTGGGGGATGTCGCGATGGGGGTAAGTCTGTTTTTGCCTCTTCGTGCGGTGACGTCGATAGACCAGTCGTGGAATTAGTAGGGTTCCAAGTAGCTCTAGGTAGCTAGTAAGCCGCTGTTAGCAGAATGGACCTTCAGTGAACGTCGCACCTGAGGGGCCTGTTGGAACTTCGGGCAGATTATGTCGATATTCCAGTCGTAGAGGATTGGCGGGGTTCCGTGCCCCGTACCAGCAGTAGAAGGGGTCCGGATATTGTAGCCCAGGAGTTGGCTTCGGTGGTAATACAGGAGAGCCAGGAGAGTCACCCGGGATTGCGGTTAGCTAGTTGCGAAGATCCAGATGAAAATGTTCAGAGTTTGCGGGAGTTGCAGGAGAGTATTTAGAAGTTGAGGTTTAGCAAATTATTTTAAACTAAAAATATTTTAAACGATATATACAAGGGACACGACAGCACAAAGACAAAGAAGTCTGACTGCTACGCCAGCTTGGATTCTGGTGGGTGAGGGGGCTGTCATCATCTGGTGGGTGAGGGGGCTGTCATCATCTGGTGGGTGAGGGGGCTGTCATCATCTGGTGGCTGAGGGGGCTGTCATCATCTGGTGGGTGAGGGGGCTGTCATCATCTGGTGGCTGAGGGAGCTGTGCAGTAGGAACAGTCCCTGTGCAGTAGGAACAGTCCCTGTGCAGTAGGAACAGTCCCTGTGCAGTGGGAACAGTCCCTGTGCAGTAGGAACAGTCCCTGTGCAGTAGGAACAGTCCCTGTGCAGTAGGAGCAGTCCCTGTGCAGTGGGAACAGTCCCTGTGCAGTAGGAACAGTCCCTGTGCAGTAGGAACAGTCCCTGTGCAGTAGGAACAGTCCCTGTGCAGTGGGAACAGTCCCTGTGCAGTAGGAACAGTCCCTGTGCAGTGGGAACAGTCCCGGTGCAGTAGGAACAGTCCCTGTGCAGTGGGAGCAGTCCCTGTGCAGTGGGAACAGTCCCTGTGCAGTGGGAACAGTCCCTGTGCAGTAAGAACAGTCCCTGTGCAGTGGGAACAGTCCCTGTGCAGTAGGAACAGTCCCTGTGCAGTAGGAACAGTCCCTGTGCAGTAGGAACAGTCCCTGTGCAGTGGGAACAGTCCCTGTGCAGTGGGAACAGTCCCTGTGCAGTGGGAACAGTCCCTGTGCAGTAGGAACAGTCCCTGTGCAGTAAGAACAGTCCCTGTGCAGTAAGAACAGTCCCTGTGCAGTAAGAACAGTCCCTGTGCAGTGGGAACAGTCCCTGTGCAGTAGGAACAGTCCCTGTGCAGTGGGAACAGTCCCTGTGCAGTGGGAACAGTCCCTGTGCAGTAGGAACAGTCCCTGTGCAGTAAGAACAGTCCCTGTGCAGTAAGAACAGTCCCTGTGCAGTAAGAACAGTCCCAGTGCAGTGGGAACAGTCCCTGTGCAGTAGGAACAGTCCCTGTGCAGTAGGAACAGTCCCTGTGCAGTAGGAACAGTCCCTGTGCAGTAGGAATAGTTTCTTTAAATCTAATTAAAAACAGAAATTCTCAACTATGCAACAGGGCCATGTACATATGCTAATTAGGATCATATTAATTATCTTTAAATTGGGTAATTAGGCAATCTCAATTAAAGCCTTGTTTATTACACTACATGAACAGGAAAGGTGTTTGAAGTTCCTTCCACTGTGCCTCCCGTTCAGAGTGTGTGTGGGAGAGGGAGGGAGGCTCGACTGGGCTCGCTGCCACATCCCAATCTCACACACATATATATATACACACACTTGGCGGTGTCTTTAATAATGAATCAGTCTCAGATCATATAAGGGACACACCCACAGCTTTCATCATTACACAGCATATGGTTCAGCAATGAAGCTGCTGCTGGTGAAGTATTAATGACAGAGAAGAGACAAGAGTAGACATCATCTCTGTCTCTGTCTCTGTCTCTGTCTCTCTCTCTCTCTCTCTCTCTCTCTCTCTCTCTCTCTGTCTCTGTCTCTGTCTCTCTCTCTGTCTCTCTCTCTCATTATTCTGTATTTTTGAAATTCCCAATCTAAGTAACGTAAAGCCTAAATCCCCATCCAAATTGGTCAGTTTAAGCTGATGAGATATCGGCATCTGTGGTGGAAGGTGGCCGAGCCGTGTCACGTTCTGACCTTCATTTCCTTTGTTTTGTATTTATTTAGTATGGTCAGGGCGTGAGTTGGGTGGGTTGTCTATGTTTGTTTTTCTAGGTTTTGGGAATTTCTATGTTTCGGCCTAGTATGGTTCTCAGTCAGAGGCAGGTGTCATTAGTTGTCTCTGATTGAGAATCATACTTAGGTAGCCTGGGTTGCACTGTGTGTTTGTGGGTGATTGTTTCCGTGTCTGTGTTTGTTCGCCACACGGTACTGTTTCGGTTTTGTTCACGTTTATTGTTTTGTATTCATTGAGTGTTCAGTTCATGTTTTTAACCTGTTAAGACTCTAGGGGCAGTATTTCATTTTTGGATAAAAAGACGTGCCCGTTTTAAGCGCAATATTTTGTCACGAAAAGATGCTCGAATATGCTTGGAATTGATAGTTTTGGAAAGAAGACAGTCTTACGTTTCCAGAAATGCAAAGATTTTCACTGTGAGTCCCTTAGAACAAATGCTTCGGGCAAAACCAAGATGTATGACCGACCAGGAAATGCACAGGATTTCTGAGGCTACGTTTTCCATGATCGCCTTATATGGCTGTGAATGCGACAGGAATGAACGGACTCTTTCTCTTGTTTCCCCAAGGTCTTTGCAGCATTGTGACGTATTTGTAGGCATATCATTGGAAGATTGACCATAAGGGACTACATTTACCAGGTGTCCCGCTTGGTGTCTGCGTGGCAATCGGTGCGCAAAAAGTCAGGTCCCGGTATTTTTCCATTCAAATCTCAGAACAAACCAGGCTACAAGGACGGTGCTTTCAATGGAGAGAAATATGACAAACCACCTTCAGGATTGATTCAAACAACGTTTTCCATGTTTCAGTCGATATTATGGAGTTAATTCGGAAAAAAGTTCGACATGTAGGTGACTGAATTTTCGGTTAGTTTCGGTAGCCATATGCATAGTAACAAAAGGGAACGATGTGTCCTACACAAGAATCTTTCAGGAAAAACTGGACATCTGCTATGTAACTGAGAGTCTCCTCATTGAAACATCTGAAGTTCTTCAAAGGTAAATTATTTTATTTGATTCCTTGGCTGGTTTTTGTGAATATGTTGCGTGCTAAATGCTAACGCTACTGCTAAGCTAACTATCACCACTCTTACACAAATTAGTGATTTTCTCTGGTTCTAAAGCATATTTTGAAAATCTGAGACGACAGGATTGTTAAGAAAATGATAAGCTTGAGAACAGGCATATTTATTTCATTTCATTTGCGATTTTTAGAAATCGCTAACGTTGCGTTATGCTAATGAGCTTGAGGCTGTAGTTACGCTACCGCATACGGGTTTGGTCGGACTATGAGGTTAAATAAACAACCATGGACACTTACCACGCCGCATCTTGGTCCGATCCTTGCTACACCTCCTCTTCAGACGAAGAGGAGGAAAACCCTTACAGAGCTACAGCGGTGTTTGTCAGACCATGAGACGCCACAAAAGTCGGTCTTCTCACAACCGTCTGTTTCGTCCAAACGGCTTGGCGAATAGAAAGATGAGACTCTCACAAACACGATGCTGTCATGTTAGCTTTGTAGAACCTCTTACAATAGAGGTTAACCACCATTTCATTTCAATTCTCAGTCAACGGATTAACTCTGGGGCCCCAAGATAAAGAACCCTGGCTATTGATGGAAAAGAGGCGTGTCCAGACTGGGACTGGTGCTGAGAGGCATGTCAAGACTGGGACTGGTACTGAGGTACTGAGAGGCATGTCCAGACTGGGACTGGTACTGAGGTACTGAGAGGCATGTCAAGACTGGGACTGGTACTGAGGTACTGAGAGGCATGTCTAGACTGGGACTGGTACTGAGGTACTGAGAGGCATGTCTAGACTGGTACGGAGGTACTGAGAGGCATGTCCAGACTGGTACTGAGGTACTGAGAGGGATGTCCAGACTGGGACTGGTAATGAGAAGTGCTGAGAGGCATGTCCAGACTGGTACTGAGGTACTGAGAGGCATGTCCAGACTGGTACTGAGGTACTGAGAGGCCTGTCCAGACTGGTACTGAGAGGTACTGAGAGGCCTGTCCAGACTGGTACTGAGAGGTACTGAGAGGCCTGTCCAGACTGGCACTGAGAGGTACTGAGAGGCCTGTCCAGACTGGTACTGAGAGGCATGTCGATATGGTTTGCCCGGTGGAGCTTTACTTGGCTCATCGCTCTCTACCACTCCCTGTGGTGGGCCGGGCGCCTGCAGGCTGACCTCGGTCGTCAGGTGAACGGTGTTTCCCTTGACACATTGGTGCAGCTGGATTCCGAGTTAAGCATGCGGGCGGGTGTTAAGAAGCGGGTCATGTTTCGGAGGACTCATCAAATCAAATCAAAATCAAATCAAATGTATTTATATAGCCCTTCGTACATCAGCTGATATCTCAAAGTGCTGTACAGAAACCCAGCCTAAAACCCCAAACAGCAAGCAATGCAGGTGTAGAAGCACGGTGGCTAGGAAAAAACTCCCTAGAAAGGCCAAAACCTAGGAAGAAACCTAGAGAGGAACCAGACTATGTGGGGTGGCCAGTCCTCTTCTGGCTGTGCCGGGTGGAGATTATAACAGAACATGGCCAAGATGTTCAAATGTTCATAAATGACCAGCATGGACGAATAATAATAAGGCAGAACAGTTGAAACTGGAGCAGCAGCATGGCCAGGTGGACTGGGGACAGCAAGGAGTCACCATGTCAGGTAGTCCTGGGGCATGGTTCTAGGGCTCAGGTCAGTTGAAACTGGAGCAGCAGCATGGCCAGGTGTACTGGGGACAGCAGGACTGGATCTTTCACCTCCCTTAGCCCGTCATGGAGCAGCAGCATGGCCAGGTGGACTGGGGACAGCAAGGACTGGATCTTTCACCTCCCTTAGCCCGTCGTGGAGTTGCAGCATGGCCAGGTGGACTGGGGACAGCAAGGACTGGATCTTTCACCTCCCTTAGCCCGTCGTGGAGTTGCAGCATGGCCAGGTGGACTGGGGACAGCAGGACAATATACTGGTGGTGACAATATATTCTGACTACATGCAAGGACAGGCAAGGTGACAATATATTCTGACTACATGCAAGGACAGGCAAGGTGCCAATATATTCTGAATACATGCAAGGACAGGCAAGGTGACAATATATTCTGACTACATGCAAGGACAGGCAAGGTGACAATATATTCTGAATACATGCAAGGACAGGCAAGGTGACAATATATTCTGACTACATGAAAGGACAGGCAAGGTGACAATATATTCTGACTACATGCAAGGACAGGCAAGGTGACAATATATTCTGAATACATGCAAGGACAGGCAAGGTGACAATATATTCTGCCTACATGCAAGGACAGGCAAGGTGACAATATATTCTGACTACATGCAAGGACAGGCAAGGTGACAATATATTCTGAATACATGCAAGGACAGGCAAGGTGACAATATATTCTGAATACATGCAAGGACAGGCAAGGTGACAATATATTCTTGAGTTGAGAACAAGTTCTCATTTGCAACTGCGACCTGGCCAAGATAAAGCATAGCAGTGTGAACAGACAACACAGAGTTACACATGGAGTAAACAATTAACAAGTCAATAACACAGTAGAAAAAATGGGCAGTCTATATACAATGTGTGCAAAAGGCATGAGGAGGTAGGCGAATAATACAATTTTGCAGATTAACACTGGAGTGATAAATGATCAGATGGTCATGTACAGGTAGAGATATTGGTGTGCAAAAGAGCAGAAAAGTAAATAAATAAAAAACAGTATAAAAACAGTATGGGAATGAGGTAGGTGAAAATGGGTGGGCTATTTACCAATAGACTATGTACAGCTGCAGCGATCGGTTAGCTGCTCGGATAGCTGATGTTTGAAGTTGGTGAGGGAGATAAAAGTCTCCAACTTCAGCGATTTTAGTTCGTTCCAGTCACAGGCAGCAGAGTACTGGAACGAAAGGCGGCCAAATGAGGTGTTGGCTTTAGGGATGATCAGTGAGATACACCTGCTGGAGCGCGTGCTACGGATGGGTGTTGCCATCGTGACCAGTGAACTGAGATAAGGCGGAGCTTTACCTAGCATGGACTTGTAGATGACCTGGAGCCAGTGGGTCTGGCGACGAATATGTAGCGAGGGCCAGCCGACTAGAGCATACAAGTCGCAGTGGTGGGTGCTATAAGGTGCTTTGGTGACAAAACGGATGGCACTGTGATAGACTGCATCCAGTTTGCTGAGTAGAGTGTTGGAAGCCATTTTGTAGATGACATCGCCGAAGTCGAGGATCGGTAGGATAGTCAGTTTTACTAGGGTAAGCTTGGCGGCGTGAGTGAAGGAGGCTTTGTTGCGGAATAGAAAGCCGACTCTTGATTTGATTTTCGATTGGAGATGTTTGATGTGAGTCTGGAAGGAGAGTTTGCAGTCTAGCCAGACACCTAGGTACTTATAGATGTCCACATATTCAAGGTCGGAACCATCCAGGGTGGTGATGCTAGTCGGGCATGCGGGTGCAGGCAGCGATCGGTTGAAAAGCATGCATTTGGTTTTACTAGCGTTTAAGAGCAGTTGGAGGCCACGGAAGGAGTGATGTATGGCATTGAAGCTCGTTTGGAGGTTAGATAGCACAGTGTCCAATGACGGGCCGAAAGTATATAGGATGGTGTCGTCTGCGTAGAGGTGGATCAGGGAATCGCCCGCAGCAAGAGCAATATCATTGATATATACAGAGAAAAGAGTCGGCCCGAGAATTGAACCCTGTGGCACCCCCATAGAGACTGCCAGAGGACCGGACAGCATGCCCTCCGATTTGACACACTGAACTCTGTCTGCAAAGTAATTGGTGAACTAGGCAAGGCAGTCATCCGAAAAACCGAGGCTATTGAGTCTGCCGATAAGAATATGGTGATTGACAGAGTCGAAAGCCTTGGCGAGGTCGATGAAGACGGCTGCACAGTACTGTCTTTTATCGATGGCGGTTATGATATCGTTTAGTACCTTGAGTGTGGCTGAGGTGCACCCGTGACCGGCTCGGAAACCAGATTGCACAGCGGAGAAGGTACGGTGGGATTCGAGATGGTCAGTGACCTGTTTGTTGACTTGGCTTTCAAGACCTTAGATAGGCAGGGCAGGATGGATATAGGTCTATAGCAGTTTGGGTCCAGGGTGTCTCCCCTTTGAAGAGGGGGATGACTGCGGCAGCTTTCAATCCTTGGGGATCTCAGACGATATGAAAGAGAGGTTGAACAGGCTGGTAATAGGGGTTGCGACAATGGCGGCAGATAGTTTCAGAAATAGAGGGTCCAGATTGTCAAGCCCAGCTGATTTGTACGGGTCCAGGTTTTGCAGCTCTTTCAGAACATCTGCTATCTGGATTTGGGTAAAGGAGAACCTGGAGAGGCTTGGGCGAGGAGCTGCGGGGGGCGGAGCTGTTGGCCGAGGTTGGAGTAGCCAGGCGGAAGGCATGGCCAGCCGTTGAGAAGTGCTTATTGAAGTTTTCGATAATCATGGATTTATCGGTGGAGACCGTGTTACCTAGCCTCAGTGCAGTGGGCAGCTGGGAGGAGGTGCTCTTGTTCTCCATGGACTTCACAGTGTCCCAGAACTTTTTGGAGTTGGAGCTACAGGATGCAAACTTCTGCCTGAAGAAGCTGGCCTTAGCTTACCTGACTGACTGCGTGTATTGGTTCCTGACTTCCCTGAACAGTTGCATATCGCGGGGGCTATTCGATGCTATTGCAGTCCGCCACAGGATGTTTTTGTGCTGGTCGAGGGCAGTCAGGTCTGGAGTGAACCAAGGGCTGTATCTGTTCTTGGTTCTGCATCTTTTGAACGGAGCATGCTTATCTAAAATGGTGAGGAAGTTACTTTTAAAGAATGACCAGGCAACCTCAACTGACGGGATGAGGTCAATGTCCTTCCAGGATACCCGGGCCAGGTCGATTAGAAAGGCATGCTCACAGAAGTGTTTTAGGGAGCGTTTGACAGTGATGAGGGGTGGTCGTTTGACTGCGGCTCCGTGGCGGATACAGGCAATGAGGCAGTGATCGCTGAGATCCTGGTTGAAGACAGCGGAGGTGTATTTGGAGGGCCAGTTGGTCAGGATGACGTCTATGAGGGTGCCCTTGTTTACAGAGTTAGGGTTGTACCTAGTGGGTTCCTTGATGATTTGAGTGAGATTGAGGGCATCTAGCTTACATTGTAGGACTGCCGGGGTGTTAAGCATATCCCAGTTTAGGTCACCTAACAGAACAAACTCTGAAGCTAGATGGGGGGCGATCAATTCACAAATGGTGTCCAGGGCACAGCTGGGAGCTGAGGGTGGTCGGTAGCAGGCGGCAACAGTGAGAGACTTATTTCTGGAGAGAGTAATTTTCTAAATTAGTAGTTCGAACTGTTTGGGTATGGACCTGGAAAGTATGACATTACTTTGCAGGCTATCTCTGCAGTAGACTGCAACTCCGCCCCCTTTGGCAGTTCTATCTTGACGGAAGATGTTATAGTTGGGTATGGAAATCTCTGAATTTTTGGTGGCCTTCCTGAGCCAGGATTCAGACACGGCAAGGACATCAGGGTTAGCAGAGTGTGCTAAAGCAGTGAGTAAAACAAACTTAGGGAGGAGGCTTCTGATGTTGACATGCATAAAATCAAGGCTTTTTCGATCACAGAAGTCAACAAATGAGGGTACCTGGGGACATGCAGGGCCTGGGTTTACCTCCACATCACCCGCGGAACAGAGAAGGAGTAGTATGAGGGTGCGGCTAAAGGCTATCAAAACTGGTCGCCTAGAGCGTTGGGGGCAGAGGATAAGAGGAGCAGGTTTCTGGGCATGGTAGAATATATTCAGGGCATAATGCGCAGACAGGGGTATGGTGCGGTGCGGGTATAGCGGAGGTAAGCCCAGGCACTGGGTGATGATGAGAGAGGTTGTATCTCTGGACATGCTGGTTGTAATGGGTGAGGTCACTGCATGTGTGGGAGGTGGGACAAAGGAGGTAAAAGGGGTATGCAGAGTGGATCTAGGGGCTCCATTGTGAACTAAAACGATAACTAACCTGAACAACAGTATACAAGGCATATTGACATTTGAGAGAGACATACAGCGAGGCATACAGTAATCACAGGTGTTGAATTTGGAAAGCTAGCTAAAAACAGTAGGCGAGGCTAATTTGCTAGCACAACAAACAGCAGGTAAAATGGCGTTGACTAGGCAACGGGCCGACAGGTAAAACAAACAAGCAGAATGGAGTACCGTGATTAATGGGCAGTCCAGCGTGCGTCAGCTATGTAGCCAAGAGATCAGTGTCCAGGGGGCAGCGGTGGATGGGCAGGGAAGCTGGGCTGGCGAGTGTTATCCAGGTTTTTAAAAACTAACAATGACTAAATAGCTTGTAGCTAGTTAGCTGGTTAGCGTCTGGAGGTTCTTGAGTGTGTCGTAAAAATAAAAATAAAATTAAAAGTAATAGCGATTCCGTATCACATTGGGTGAGGCAGGTTTCCGGAAGGTATAAACAAATTAAAAATCAAAAAGAGATAGAAAGTAAATGGGTTCAGAGAGTGATTGGGACGCGGTGGTTCAGACGGTTAGCAGGCCTGTGCTAACAAGCTAACAGTTCGTAGGCCCGGGCTAGACAAGGTAGCAGTTAGCGGACCGGAGCTTGACAAGCTAGCCGTTAGCAGGCCGAATTAGCAAGCAGGGAGATAGCGAGGGCTAGAGAGTTAACCTTTGGGGGACGTCGCGATGGGGTGAGTCTGTTTATTCCTCTTCATGCGGTGACATCGACAGACCGGTCGTGGGCCCGGGTAATTGTAGCCCAGGAGTATGCTACAGGTGCTCTAGTACGCTAGGTGAGCTGGAGACACAGCGATTCAGAAAGCTCGCGGGCCTTGGCCAGCAGATGGATCTTTGGCGATGTCGCAACGGAAAATCCTGTTGAAACCACCTCGGACGATTACGTCGGTGGACCAGTCGTGATGGATCGGCGGGGCTCCGTGTCGGCAGTAGAGGGTATTGTTGGACCTCTTCGGCTAGTCGGGAGATGGGCTTAGCTCGAGGCTAGCTCAAGGCTAACTGGTGCCACTCGGAATGCAGCTAGCTTGTTGCGATGATCCGGTGTAAAGGTTCAGCGCTTGCGGTAGGAATCCGGAGATGTGGTAGAGAAAAAGCAGTCTGATATGCTCTGGGTTGATGTCGCGCTGGTGTCCTAGTTAGCTTTGAAGACCGCTAGCAGTGGCTAGCTACTAGCTAGTAGCTAGTTAGCTGGCTAGCTTCTGATGAGGGTTCCGGTTCTAAAGTATAGAAAAAAGCAGATTCGTACCGCATTGGGTGATGCGGGTTGCAGGAGAGTATATTCAGCCTGTAGTTGGAAAGTGAGATTAAAATATGTACGAAATATATACAGAAAAAAAAAAAACGAGGAAAACTATATTTACACCAGACAGGACGGGACGGGACAAAACACACGTCCGACTGCTACGCCATCTTGGAACACAGACTGTGACTGGCTGACCTGTGGGTATCAGGTTACACTCTACATAACTACCATATTTACACGATATTTACACCAGACAGGACGGGACAAACACACGTCCGACTGCTACGCCATCTTGGACAATATACATGCAAGGACAGGCAAGGTGACAATATATTCTGAATACATGCAAGGACAGGCAAGGTGACAATATATTCTGAATAAATGCAAGGACAGGCAAGGTGACAATATATTCTGAATACATGCAAGGACAGGCAAGGTGACAATATATTCTGAATACATGCAAGGACAGGCAAGGTGACCATATAAAAATCATGAATGACTAGTTACAGAGATGGTGTTATATACGGACTTAAACACATTAAAGTCATTATATTATAAATGTTTATGTAAATTGGCCTCCAAGTCCCATTACCTGGAAGTAAAAAGACCTTAATAATCATGGAGTTGTTCTGTTCTATTCGTAGACCTCGAACTAAAGCTACATAATGATCAGTAGACTCATTGAAAAATCTCACACACACACACACACACACACACACACACACACACACACACACACACACACACGCGCACACATACCCATAGTAGAATGTAATTTATCCTGTTCTCTTGTCAATAGAGATTTTATGATGCCGTACCGGGAAGCACTGCTCTGTAGAACACTGACTGACAACTAACACTTATTTCCAATGTATCAATGAAACACTTCTCAGAATCTCCTCGTTTAGTCTTTTTTGAGCAGCAATGTCTTGCACTTCGTTTGCCTTTGTGAAATCAATTCCAAATATCTATACCCGCTCTGTCTCTGTGATCAAACTCCCTCTGAGGATATGATCAATTACATGTTTGATATTTAGGTTGTCTGGAATGTAGACACATGTTCCTAGGAACATCTGGGGCCTACACTCACAAGCATTAACATTGACTTCCAATATAAACTAACAAAGTTCGGTCTTCTAAACAACAAAAACAGGAGGCTGAAAAGATTTGGCATTTTACTTCTATTTGTTTAATAACTAGGCAAGTCAGTTAAGAACAGATTCTTATTTACAATGACAGCCTACCATGGAACAGTGGGTTAACTGCCTTGTAAAAGAGGCACAACGACAGATTTTTACCTTGTCAGCTCGGGGATTCAATCCAGCCATCTTTCAGTTACTGGCCCAACACTCTAACCGCTAGGCTACCTGCTGGTTACTGGACCAACGCTCTAACCACTAGGCTACCTGCTGGTTACTGGCCAAACGCTCTAACCGCTAGGCTACCTGCTGGTTACTGGACCAACGCTCTAACCACTAGGCTACCTGCTGGTTACTGGTCCAACACTCTAACCACTAGACTACCTGCTGGTTACTGGCCCAACGCTCTAACCACTAGGCTACCTGCTGGTTACTGGTCCAACGCTCTAACCACTAGACTACCTGCTGGTTACTGGTCCAACGCTCTAACCACTAGACTACCTGCTGGTTACTGGTCCAACGCTCTAACCACTAGACTACCTGCTGGTTACTGGCCCAACGCTCTAACCACTAGGCTACCTGCTGGTTACTGGCCCAACACTCTAACCACTAGGCTACCTGCTGGTTACTGGCCCAACACTCTAACCGCTAGGCTACCTGCTGGTTACTGGCCAAACGCTCTAACCGCTAGGCTACCTGCTGGTTACTTGACCAACGCTCTAACCACTAGGCTACCTGCTGGTTACTGGCCCACCGCTCTAACCACTAGGCTACCTGCTGCCCCAATGGACCATCAGATCCTCATATAGTTAGACATCTGCACCATAAAGAGGATCTTCATCTGGCATCACCGTGTTGTAACGATTCAACTCACGCATCCTTA
Source organism: Oncorhynchus nerka (assembly GCF_034236695.1). Lineage (NCBI taxonomy): Eukaryota > Metazoa > Chordata > Actinopteri > Salmoniformes > Salmonidae > Oncorhynchus > Oncorhynchus nerka. The sequence continues at coordinate 102,315,829 of NC_088399.1, read as the reverse complement.
ACTGTGGGTGATGGAAAACAGATATCCTCAAAGTACCACATTCCAGACCAAGATTTACTGAAATTCCTTACAAGCATGAACAAATCAACTGCTCACCCCTTTGACGACTGAGTAGCCCTGATGCTTATTCTTATCATCTGCAAATCAGAAATATTTTCTCTTAGTAACAAAGGAACTGAGCAAGGACAATTAGACACATAACAATGTTTCTAACTAGGGGAATTGTGATGTGAACAATACCAGTCAAAAGTTTGGATACAACTACTCATTCCAGGCCTTTTCTTTATTTATTACTATTTTCTCCATTGTAGAATAGAGTGAAGACATCTAAACTATGAAATAGTTCCACCGGTTCCAACTTGCGCAACGTGACTACAAGATATCTCAAAAGTTACCTGTAAACTTTGCCAAAACATTTCAAACTACTTTTCTAATACAACTTTAGGTATTTTTTTAGTAAATAATCGATAAAATTGAAGACGGGATGATCTGTGTTCAATACAGGAGGAAAACAAACTGTAGCTTTCTGGTCACGCGCCTCTATCTAACAGTACACTTCAAGTGACCCTCGTTCAAGATGGCTGTACTTCTTCATTACACAAAGGAAAAACCTCAACCAATTTCTAAAGACTGGTGACATCCAGTGGAAGCGGTAGGAACTGCAAAAAGGTCCCTTGGAAATCTGGATTCCCAATTAAACCCCATCGAAAATAATTTTGCAAGCCCAATTTTTCAGTTTTTGATTTGTTAAAAAAGTTTGAAATATCCAATAAATGTCGTTGCACTTCATGATTGTGTCCCACTTGTTGTTGATTCTTCACAAAAAACACAGTTTTATATCTTTATGTTTGAAGCCTGAAATGTGGCAAAAGGTCGCAAAGTTCAAGGGGGCCGAATACTTTCGCAAGGCACTGTAACTAGCACAGGGTACGGGGTTCTGAAACAGGGACACCTATGACTAGTGAGACTAGTATAACTAGTTAAAAGCACAGGGTACGGGGTTCTGAAACAGGTACACCTATGACTAGTGAGACTAGTATAACTAGTTAAAAGCACAGGGTACGGGGTTCTGAAACAGGGACACCTGTGACTAGTGAGACTAGTATAACTAGTTAAAAGCACAGGGTACGGGGTTCTGAAACAGGGACACCTGTGACTAGTGAGACTATTATAACTAGTTAAAAGCACAGGGTACGGGGTTCTGAAACAGGGACACCTATGACTAGTGAGACTAGTATAACTAGTTAAAAGCACAGGGTACGGGGTTCTGAAACAGGGACACCTGTGACTAGTGAGACTAGTATAACTAGTTAAAAGCACAGGGTACGGGGTTTTGAAACATGGACACCTGTGACTAGTGAGACTAGTATAACTAGTTAAAAGCACAGGGTACGAGGTTCTGAAACATGGACACACACCTGTGACCAGTGAGACTAGTATAACTAGTTAAAAGCACAGGGTACGAGGTTCTGAAACATGGACACACACCTGTGACTAGTGAGACTAGTATAACTAGTTAAAAGCACAGGGTACGGGGTTCTGAAACATGGACACCTATGACTAGTGAGAATAGTATAACTAGTTAAAAGCACAGGGTACGGGGTTCTGAAACAGGGACACCTATGACTAGTGAGACTAGTATAACTAGTTAAAAGCACAGGGTACGGGGTTCTGAAACATGGACACACACCTGTGACTAGTGAGACTAGTATAACTAGTTAAAAGCACAGGGTACGGGGTTCTGAAACATGGACACCTATGACTAGTGAGACTAGTATAACTAGTTAACCTCTTCAGTCGACCCTCTACTTTTTTGAACATTCTGTTAAAAATCGCGCAACATTTCAGCGCCCTGCTACTCATGCCAGGAATATAGTATACGCATTTGCTTAGTCTGTGTGGATAGAAAACACTCGGACGTTTAAAAAACTGGTTAAATCACTGCTGTGGCTTTACCAGAACGGCATTTACATCGAAAAGCACAGGAAAAACTGATCACTGAAAATGGGAAAATATATCCATGCGCTACTTGATCCCATTGATAAAGGTGAACCACAATTAATTGACTGAGGTTGCAGTACCTACAGCTTCCACACGGTGTCTAGAGTCTTGTCATTTCCCTTCGAGTTTTTTCTTGGTCAAACACATGCAGGACACCGTATCTAATCCGGTCTAGGACCGGATATTTTCGTTGAGTTTCTACCGGACATTTTTCCAGACGGACAGCTAATGATCTTTACATCGCCTCCTGATGAATTTTATCGCTTATTAACGTTTACTAATACCTAAAGTTGCATTACAAACGTATTTCGAAGTGTTTTGTGAAAGTTTATCGTCGACTTTTTGAATTAAAAAAAATGACGTTACGTTTTGAAACTATGTTTTTTTCGTTTATCACACAGTCTACATATAACGATATCTAGGCTTTATATGGACCGATTTAATCGAAATAAAGACCCAAATAGTGTTTATGGGACATCTAGGAGTGCCAACAAAGAAGATGGTGAAAGGTAATGAATGTTTTCTATTTTATTGTGCGGTTTGTGTAACGCCGAAATGCTAATTATTTTGTTTACGTCCCCTGTGGGTCTTTTGGGGTGTTGCATGCTATCAGATAATAGCTTCTCATGCTTTCGCCGAAAAGCATTTTAAAAATCTGACTTGTTGCCTGGATTCACAACGAGTGTAGCTTTAATTCGATACCCTGCAAATCAAATCAAATCAAATGTGTATTTTAATGAACTTTTGAGTTTTAACTAATACTATTAGCATTTAGCGTAGCGCATTTGCATTTCCAGAGCTCTAGTTGGGACGCAAGCGTCCCGAGTAGAAGCAACAGGTTAAAAGCACAGGGTACGGGGTTCTGAAACATGGACACCTATGACTAGTGAGACTAGTATAACTAGTTAAAAGCACAGGGTACGGGGTTCTGAAACAGGGACACCTGTGACTAGTGAGACTAGTATAACTAGTTAAAAGCACAGGGTACGGGGTTCTGAAACAGGGACACCTATGACTAGTGAGACTAGTATAACTAGTTAAAAGCACAGGGTACGGGGTTCTGAAACAGGGACACCTGTGACTAGTGAGACTAGTATAACTAGTTAAAAGCACAGGGTACGGGGTTTTGAAACATGGACACCTGTGACTAGTGAGACTAGTATAACTAGTTAAAAGCACAGGGTACGAGGTTCTGAAACATGGACACACACCTGTGACCAGTGAGACTAGTATAACTAGTTAAAAGCACAGGGTACGAGGTTCTGAAACATGGACACACACCTGTGACTAGTGAGACTAGTATAACTAGTTAAAAGCACAGGGTACGGGGTTCTGAAACATGGACACCTATGACTAGTGAGAATAGTATAACTAGTTAAAAGCACAGGGTACGGGGTTCTGAAACAGGGACACCTATGACTAGTGAGACTAGTATAACTAGTTAAAAGCACAGGGTACGGGGTTCTGAAACATGGACACACACCTGTGACTAGTGAGACTAGTATAACTAGTTAAAAGCACAGGGTACGGGGTTCTGAAACATGGACACCTATGACTAGTGAGACTAGTATAACTAGTTAAAAGCACAGGGTACGGGGTTCTGAAACATGGACACCTGTGACTAGTGAGACTAGTATAACTAGTTAAAAGCACAGCGTACGGGGTTCTGAAACATGGACACCTGTGACTAGTGAGACTAGTATAACTAGTTAAAAGCACAGGGTACGAGGTTCTGAAACATGGACACACACCTGTGACTAGTGAGACTTGTATAACTAGTTAAAAGCACAGGGTATGGGGTTCTGAAACATGGACACACACCTGTGACTAGTGAGACTAGTATAACTAGTTAAAAGCACAGGGTACGGGGTTCTGAAACATGGACACCTATGACTAGTGAGACTAGTATAACTAGTTAAAAGCACAGGGTACGGGGTTCTGAAACAGGGACACCTATGACTAGTGAGACTAGTATAACTTGTTAAAAGCACAGGGTACGGGGTTCTGAAACATGGACACACACCTGTGACTAGTGAGACTAGAATAACTCGTTAAAAGCACAGGGTACGGGGTTCTGAAACATGGACACCTGTGACTAGTGAGACTAGTATAACTAGTTAAAAGCACAGCGTACGGGGTTCTGAAACATGGACACCTGTGACTAGTGAGACTAGTATAACTAGTTAAAAGCACAGGGTACGAGGTTCTGAAACATGGACACACACCTGTGACTAGTGAGACTTGTATAACTAGTTAAAAGCACAGGGTATGGGGTTCTGAAACATGGACACACACCTGTGACTAGTGAGACTAGTATAACTAGTTAAAAGCACAGGGTACGGGGTTCTGAAACATGGACACCTATGACTAGTGAGACTAGTATAACTAGTTAAAAGCACAGGGTACGGGGTTCTGAAACAGGGACACCTATGACTAGTGAGACTAGTATAACTTGTTAAAAGCACAGGGTACGGGGTTCTGAAACATGGACACACACCTGTGACTAGTGAGACTAGAATAACTAGTTAAAAGCACAGGGTACGGGGTTCTGAAACATGGACACCTATGACTAGTGAGACTAGTATAACTAGTTAAAAGCACAGGGTGCGGGGTTCTGAAACAGGGACACCTATGACTAGTGAGACTAGTATAACTAGTTAAAAGCACAGGGTACGGGGTTCTGAAACATGGACACATATGACTAGTGAGACTAGTATAACTAGTTAAAAGCACAGGGTACGGGGTTCTGAAACAGGGACACCTGTGACTAGTGAGACTAGTATAACTAGTTAAAAGCACAGGGTACAGGGTTCTGAAACATGGACACACACCTGTGACTAGTGAGACTAGTATAACTAGTTAAAAGCACAGGGTACGGGGGTCTGAAACAGGGAGACCTATGACTAGTGAGACTAGTATAACTAGTTAAAAGCACAGGGTACGGGGCTCTGAAACAGGGACACCTATGACTAGTGAGACTAGTATAACTAGTTAAAAGCACAGGGTACGGGGTTCTGAAACATGGACACCTATGACTAGTGAGACTAGTATAACTAGTTAAAAGCACAGGGTACGGGGGTCTGAAACATGGACACCTATGACTACTGAGACTAGTATAACTAGTTAAAAGCACAGGGTACGGGGTTCTGAAACATGGACACACACCTGTGACTAGTGAGACTAGTATAACTAGTTAAAATCACAGGGTACGGGGTTCTGAAACATGGACACCTATGACTAGTGAGACTAGTATAACTAGTTAAAAGCACAGGGTACGGGGTTCTGAAACAGGGACACCTATGACTATTGAGACTAGTATAACTAGTTAAAAGCACAGGGTACGAGGTTCTGAAACAGGGACACCTATGACTAGTGAGACTAGTATAACTAGTTAAAAGCACAGGGTACGGGGTTCTGAAACAGGGACACCTATGACTAGTGAGACTAGTATAACTAGTTAAAAGCACAGGGTACGGGGTTCTGAAACAGGGACACCTGTGACTAGTGAGACTAGTATAACTAGTTAAAAGCACAGGGTACGGGGTTCTGAAACAGGGACACACACCTGTGACTAGTGAGACTAGTATAACTAGTTAAAAGCACAGGGTACGGGGTTCTGAAACATGGACACCTGTGACTAGTGAGACTAGTATAACTAGTTAAAAGCACAGGGTACGGGGTTCTGAAACATGGACACACACCTGTGACTAGTGAGACTAGTATAACTAGTTAAAAGCACAGGGTACGGAGTTCTGAAACATGGACACCTATGACTAGTGAGACTAGTATAACTAGTTAAAAGCACAGGGTACAAGGTTCTGAAACATGGACACACACCTGTGACTAGTGAGACTAGTATAACTAGTTAAAAGCACAGGGTACGAGGTTCTGAAATATGGACACACACCTGTGACTAGTGAGACTAGTATAACTAGTTAAAAGCACAGGGTACGGGGTTCTGAAACATGGACACCTATGACTAGTGAGAATAGTATAACTAGTTAAAAGCACAGGGTACGGGGTTCTGAAACAGGGACACATATGACTAGTGAGACTAGTATAACTAGTTAAAAGCACAGGGTACGGGGTTCTGAAACATGGACACACACCTGTGACTAGTGAGACTAGTATAACTAGTTAAAAGCACAGGGTACGGGGTTCTGAAACATGGACACCTATGACTAGTGAGACTAGTATAACTAGTTAAAAGCACAGGGTACGGGGTCTGAAACAGGGACACCTATCACTAGTGAGACTAGTATAACTAGTTAAAAGCACAGGGTACGAGGTTCTGAAACAGGGACACCTATGACTAGTGAGACTAGTATAACTAGTTAAAAGCACAGGGTACGGGGTTCTGAAACAGGGACACACACCTGTGACTAGTGAGACTAGTATAACTAGTTAAAAGCACAGGGTACGGGGTTCTGAAACATGGACACCTGTGACTAGTGAGACTAGTATAACTAGTTAAAAGCACAGGGTACGAGGTTCTGAAACATGGACACACACCTGTGACTAGTGAGACTAGTATAACTAGTTAAAAGCACAGGGTACGGGGTTCTGAAACATGGACACCTATGACTAGTGAGACTAGTATAACTAGTTAAAAGCACAGGGTACGAGGTTCTGAAACATGGACACACACCTGTGACTAGTGAGACTAGTATAACTAGTTAAAAGCACAGGGTACGAGGTTCTGAAATATGGACACACACCTGTGACTAGTGAGACTAGTATAACTAGTTAAAAGCACAGGGTACGAGGTTCTGAAACATGGACACACACCTGTGACTAGTGAGACTAGTATAACTAGTTAAAAGCACAGGGTACGGGGTTCTGAAACATGGACACCTATGACTAGTGAGACTAGTAAAACTAGTTAAAAGCACAGGGTACGGGGTTCTGAAACAGGGACACCTATGACTAGTGAGACTAGTATAACTAGTTAAAAGCACAGGGTACGGGGTTCTGAAACAGGGACACCTATGACTAGTGAGACTAGTATAACTAGTTAAAAGCACAGGGTACGGGGGTCTGAAACAGGGACACCTGTGACTAGTGAGACTAGTATAACTAGTTAAAAGCACAGGGTACGGGGGTCTGAAACAGGGACACCTATGACTAGTGAGACTAGTATAACTAGTTAAAAGCACAGGGTACGGGGTCTGAAACAGGGACACCTATGACTAGTGAGACTAGTATAACTAGTTAAAAGCACAGGGTACGGGGTTCTGAAACATGGACACACACCTGTGACTAGTGAGACTAGTATAACTAGTTAAAAGCACAGGGTACGGGGTTCTGAAACATGGACACCTATGACTAGTGAGACTAGCATAACTAGTTAAAAGCACAGGGTGCGGGGTTCTGAAACAGGGACACCTATGACTAGTGAGACTAGTATAACTAGTTAAAAGCACAGGGTACGGGGTTCTGAAACATGGACACACACCTGTGACTAGTGAGACTAGTATAACTAGTTAAAAGCACAGGGTACGGGGTTCTGAAACATGGACACCTATGACTAGTGAGACTAGTATAACTAGTTAAAAGCACAGGGTACGGGGTTCTGAAACATGGACACCTATGACTAGTGAGACTAGTATAACTAGTTAAAAGAAGCACAGGGTACGGGGTTCTGAAACATGGACACCTATGACTAGTGAGACTAGTGTAACTAGTTAAAAGCACAGGGTACGGGGTTCTGAAACAGGGACACCTATGACTAGTGAGACTAGTATAACTAGTTAAAAGCACAGGGTACGGGTTTCTGAAACAGGGACACCTATGACTAGTGAGACTAGTATAACTAGTTAAAAGCACAGGGTACGGGGTTCTGAAACATGGACACACACCTGTGACTAGTGAGACTAGTATAACTAGTTAAAAGCACAGGGTACGGGGTTCTGAAACATGGACACCTATGACTAGTGAGACTAGTATAACTAGTTAAAAGCACAGGGTACGGGGTTCTGAAACATGGACACCTATGACTAGTGAGACTAGTATAACTAGTTAAAAGAAGCACAGGGTACGGGGTTCTGAAACATGGACACCTATGACTAGTGAGACTAGTATAACTAGTTAAAAGCACAGGGTACGGGGTTCTGAAACAGGGACACCTATGACTAGTGAGACTAGTATAACTAGTTAAAAGCACAGGGTACGAGGTTCTGAAACAGGGACACCTATGACTAGTGAGACTAGTATAACTAGTTAAAAGCACGGGGTACGGGGTTCTGAAACAGGGACACATATGACTAGTGAGACTAGTATAACTAGTTAAAAGCACAGGGTACGGGGTTCTGAAACATGGACACCTGTGACTAGTGAGACTAGTATAACTAGTTAAAAGCACAGGGTACGAGGTTCTGAAATATGGACACACACCTGTGACTAGTGAGACTAGTATAACTAGTTAAAAGCACAGGGTACGAGGTTCTGAAACATGGACACACACCTGTGACTAGTGAGACTAGTATAACTAGTTAAAAGCACAGGGTACGGGGTTCTGAAACATGGACACCTATGACTAGTGAGACTAGTATAACTAGTTAAAAGCACAGGGTACGGGGGTCTGAAACAGGGACACCTGTGACTAGTGAGACTAGTATAACTAGTTAAAAGCACAGGGTACGGGGGTCTGAAACAGGGACACCTGTGACTAGTGAGACTAGTATAACTAGTTAAAAGCACAGGGTACGGGGTTCTGAAACAGGGACACCTATGACTAGTGAGACTAGTATAACTAGTTAAAAGCACAGGGTACGGGGTTCTGAAACATGGACACCTGTGACTAGTGAGACTAGTATAACTAGTTAAAAGCACAGGGTACGAGGTTCTGAAACATGGACACACACCTGTGACTAGTGAGACTAGTATAACTAGTTAAAAGCACAGGGTACGGAGTTCTGAAACATGGACACCTATGACTAGTGAGACTAGTATAACTAGTTAAAAGCACAGGGTACAAGGTTCTGAAACATGGACACACACCTGTGACTAGTGAGACTAGTATAACTAGTTAAAAGCACAGGGTACGAGGTTCTGAAATATGGACACACACCTGTGACTAGTGAGACTAGTATAACTAGTTAAAAGCACAGGGTACGAGGTTCTGAAACATGGACACACACCTGTGACTAGTGAGACTAGTATAACTAGTTAAAAGCACAGGGTACGGGGTTCTGAAACAGGGACACCTATGACTAGTGAGACTAGTATAACTAGTTAAAAGCACAGGGTACGGGGTTCTGAAACATGGACACCTATGACTAGTGAGACTAGTATAACTAGTTAAAAGCACAGGGTACGGGGTTCTGAAACATGGACACCTATGACTAGTGAGAATAGTATAACTAGTTAAAAGCACAGGGTACGGGGTTCTGAAACAGGGACACCTATGACTAGTGAGACTAGTATAACTAGTTAAAAGCACAGGGTACGGGGTTCTGAAACATGGACACACACCTGTGACTAGTGAGACTAGTATAACTAGTTAAAAGCACAGGGTACGGGGTTCTGAAACATGGACACCTATGACTAGTGAGACTAGTATAACTAGTTAAAAGCACAGGGTACGGGGTCTCTGAAACGGACACCTATGACTAGTGAGACTAGTATAACTAGTTAAAAGCACAGGGTACGAGGTTCTGAAACAGGGACACCTATGACTAGTGAGACTAGTATAACTAGTTAAAAGCACAGGGTACGAGGTTCTGAAACATGGACACACACCTGTGACTAGTGAGACTAGTATAACTAGTTAAAAGCACAGGGTACGGGGTTACGGGGTTCTGAAACATGGACACCTATGACTAGTGAGACTAGTATAACTAGTTAAAAGCACAGGGTACGAGGTTCTGAAACATGGACACACACCTGTGACTAGTGAGACTAGTATAACTAGTTAAAAGCACAGGGTACGGGGTTCTGAAACAGGGACACCTATGACTAGTGAGACTAGTATAACTTGTTAAAAGCACAGGGTACGAGGTTCTGAAACATGGACACACACCTGTGACTAGTGAGACTAGTATAACTAGTTAAAAGCACAGGGTACGGGGTTCTGAAACATGGACACCTATGACTAGTGAGAATAGTATAACTAGTTAAAAGCACAGGGTACGGGGTTCTGAAACAGGGACACCTATGACTAGTGAGACTAGTATAACTAGTTAAAAGCACAGGGTACAGGGTTCTGAAACATGGACACACACCTATGACTAGTGAGACTAGTATAACTAGTTAAAAGCACAGGGTACGGGGGTCTGAAACAGAGACACCTATGACTAGTGAGACTAGTATAACTAGTTAAAAGCACAGGGTACGAGGTTCTGAAACAGGGACACCTATGACTAGTGAGACTAGTATAACTAGTTAAAAGCACAGGGTACGGGGTTCTGAAACATGGACACCTGTGACTAGTGAGACTAGTATAACTAGTTAAAAGCACACGGTACGAGGTTCTGAAACATGGACACACACCTGTGACTAGTGAGACTAGTATAACTAGTTAAAAGCACAGGGTACGGGGTTCTGAAACATGGACACCTGTGACTAGTGAGACTAGTATAACTAGTTAAAAGCACAGGGTACGAGGTTCTGAAACATGGACACACACCTGTGACTAGTGAGACTAGTATAACTAGTTAAAAGCACAGGGTACGGGGTTCTGAAACATGGACACCTATGACTAGTGAGACTAGTATAACTAGTTAAAAGCACAGGGTACGGGGTTCTGAAACAGGGACACCTATGGCTAGTGAGACTAGTATAACTAGTTAAAAGCACAGGGTACAAGGTTCTGAAACATGGACACACACCTGTGACTAGTGAGACTAGTATAACTAGTTAAAAGCACAGGGTACGAGGTTCTGAAATATGGACACACACCTGTGACTAGTGAGACTAGTATAACTAGTTAAAAGCACAGGGTACGAGGTTCTGAAACATGGACACACACCTGTGACTATTGAGACTAGTATAACTAGTTAAAAGCACAGGGTACGGGGTTCTGAAACAGGGACACCTATGACTAGTGAGACTAGTATAACTAGTTAAAAGCACAGGGTACGGGGTTCTGAAACATGGACACCTATGACTAGTGAGACTAGTATAACTAGTTAAAAGCACAGGGTACGGGGTTCTGAAACATGGACACCTATGACTAGTGAGAATAGTATAACTAGTTAAAAGCACAGGGTACGGGGTTCTGAAACAGGGACACCTATGACTAGTGAGACTAGTATAACTAGTTAAAAGCACAGGGTACGGGGTTCTGAAACATGGACACACACCTGTGACTAGTGAGACTAGTATAACTAGTTAAAAGCACAGGGTACGGGGTTCTGAAACATGGACACCTATGACTAGTGAGACTAGTATAACTAGTTAAAAGCACAGGGTACGAGGTTCTGAAACAGGGACACCTATGACTAGTGAGACTAGTATAACTAGTTAAAAGCACAGGGTACGAGGTTCTGAAACATGGACACACACCTGTGACTAGTGAGACTATTATAACTAGTTAAAAGCACAGGGTACGAGGTTCTGAAATATGGACACACACCTGTGACTAGTGAGACTAGTATAACTAGTTAAAAGCACAGGGTACGAGGTTCTGAAACATGGACACACACCTGTGACTAGTGAGACTAGTATAACTAGTTAAAAGCACAGGGTACGGGGTTCTGAAACAGGGACACCTATGACTAGTGAGACTAGTATAACTTGTTAAAAGCACAGGGTACGAGGTTCTGAAACATGGACACACACCTGTGACTAGTGAGACTAGTATAACTAGTTAAAAGCACAGGGTACGGGGTTCTGAAACATGGACACCTATGACTAGTGAGAATAGTATAACTAGTTAAAAGCACAGGGTACGGGGTTCTGAAACAGGGACACCTATGACTAGTGAGACTAGTATAACTAGTTAAAAGCACAGGGTACGGGGTTCTGAAACATGGACACACACCTGTGACTAGTGAGACTAGTATAACTAGTTAAAAGCACAGGGTACGGGGTTCTGAAACATGGACACCTATGACTAGTGAGACTAGTATAACTAGTTAAAAGCACAGGGTACGGGGGTCTGAAACAGGGACACCTATGACTAGTGAGACTAGTATAACTAGTTAAAAGCACAGGGTACGAGGTTCTGAAACAGGGACACCTATGACTAGTGAGACTAGTATAACTAGTTAAAAGCACAGGGTACGGGGTTCTGAAACAGGGACACACCTGTGACTAGTGAGACTAGTATAACTAGTTAAAAGCACAGGGTACGGGGTTCTGAAACATGGACACCTGTGACTAGTGAGACTAGTATAACTAGTTAAAAGCACAGGGTACGAGGTTCTGAAACATGGACACACACCTGTGACTAGTGAGACTAGTATAACTAGTTAAAAGCACAGGGTACGGGGTTCTGAAACATGGACACCTATGACTAGTGAGACTAGTATAACTAGTTAAAAGCACAGGGTACGGGGTTCTGAAACATGGACACCTATGACTAGTGAGACTAGTATAACTAGTTAAAAGAAGTACGGGGTTCTGAAACATGGACACCTATGACTAATGAGACTAGTATAACTAGTTAAAAGCACAGGGTACGAGGTTCTGAAACAGGGACACCTATGACTAGTGAGACTAGTATAACTAGTTAAAAGCACAGGGTACGGGGTTCTGAAACAGGGACAACTATGACTAGTGAGACTAGTATAACTAGTTAAAAGCACAGGGTACGGGGTTCTGAAACAGGGACACCTATGACTAGTGAGACTAGTATAACTAGTTAAAAGCACAGGGTACGGGGTTCTGAAACAGGGACAACTGTGACTAGTGAGACTAGTATAACTAGTTAAAAGCACAGGGTACGGGGGTTCTGAAACAGGGACACACACCTGTGACTAGTGAGACTAGTATAACTAGTTAAAAGCACAGGGTACGGGGTTCTGAAACATGGACACACACCTGTGACTAGTGAGACTAGTATAACTAGTTAAAAGCACAGGGTACGAGGTTCTGAAATATGGACACACACCTGTGACTAGTGAGACTAGTATAACTAGTTAAAAGCACAGGGTACGAGGTTCTGAAACATGGACACACACCTGTGACTAGTGAGACTAGTATAACTAGTTAAAAGCACAGGGTACGGGGTTCTGAAACATGGACACCTATGACTAGTGAGACTAGTATAACTAGTTAAAAGCACGGGGTACGGGGGTCTGAAACAGGGACACCTGTGACTAGTGAGACTAGTATAACTAGTTAAAAGCACAGGGTACGGGGGTCTGAAACAGGGACACCTATGACTAGTGAGACTAGTATAACTAGTTAAAAGCACAGGGTACGGGGTTCTGAAACAGGGACACCTATGACTAGTGAGACTAGTATAACTAGTTAAAAGCACAGGGTACGGGGTTCTGAAACATGGACACCTATGACTAGTGAGACTAGTATAACTAGTTAAAAGCACAGGGTACGGGGGTCTGAAACATGGACACCTATGACTAGTGAGACTAGTATAACTAGTTAAAAGCACTGGGTACGGGGTTCTGAAACATGGACACACACCTGTGACTAGTGAGACTAGTATAACTAGTTAAAAGCACAGGGTACAGGGTTCTGAAACATGGACACCTATGACTAGTGAGACTAGTATAACTAGTTAAAAGAAGCACAGGGTACGGGGTTCTGAAACATGGACACCTATGACTAGTGAGACTAGTATAACTAGTTAAAAGCACAGGGTACGAGGTTATGAAACAGGGACACCTATGACTAGTGAGACTAGTATAACTAGTTAAAAGCACAGGGTACGGGGTTCTGAAACAGGGACACCTGTGACTAGTGAGACTAGTATAACTAGTTAAAAGCACAGGGTACGGGGTTCTGAAACATGGACACCTGTGACTAGTGAGACTAGTATAACTAGTTAAAAGCACAGGGTACGAGGTTCTGAAACATGGACACACACCTGTGACTAGTGAGACTAGTATAACTAGTTAAAAGCACAGGGTACGGGGTTCTGAAACATGGACACCTATGACTAGTGAGACTAGTATAACTAGTTAAAAGCACAGGGTACGAGGTTCTGAAACATGGACACACACCTGTGACTAGTGAGACTAGTATAACTAGTTAAAAGCACAGGGTACGAGGTTCTGAAATATGGACACACACCTGTGACTAGTGAGACTAGTATAACTAGTTAAAAGCACAGGGTACGAGGTTCTGAAATATGGACACACACCTGTGACTAGTGAGACTAGTATAACTAGTTAAAAGCACAGGGTATGGGGTTCTGAAACATGGACACCTATGACTAGTGAGAATAGTATAACTAGTTAAAAGCACAGGGTACGGGGTTCTGAAACAGGGACACCTATGACTAGTGAGACTAATATAACTAGTTAAAAGCACAGGGTACGGGGTTCTGAAACATGGACACACACCTGTGACTAGTGAGACTAGTATAACTAGTTAAAAGCACAGGGTACGGGGTTCTGAAACACGGACACCTATGACTAGTGAGACTAGTATAACTAGTTAAAAGCACAGGGTACGGGGTTCTGAAACATGGACACCTATGACTAGTGAGACTAGTATAACTAGTTAAAAGCACAGGGTACGGGGTTCTGAAACATGGACACCTGTGACTAGTGAGACTAGTATAACTAGTTAAAAGCACAGGGTATGGGGTTCTGAAACATGGACACACACCTGTGACTAGTGAGACTAGTATAACTAGTTAAAAGCACAGGGTACGGGGTTCTGAAACAGGGACACCTATGACTAGTGAGACTAGTATAACTAGTTAAAAGCACAGGGTACAGGGTTCTGAAACAGGGACACATGTGACTAGTGAGACTAGTATAACTAGTTAAAAGCACAGGGTACGGGGTTCTGAAACAGGGACACCTATGACTAGTGAGACTAGTATAACTAGTTAAAAGCACAGGGTACGGGGTTCTGAAACATGGACACCTATGACTAGTGAGACTAGTATAACTAGTTAAAAGCACAGGGTACGGGGGTCTGAAACATGGACACCTATGACTAGTGAGACTAGTATAACTAGTTAAAAGCACTGGGTACGGGGTTCTGAAACATGGACACACACCTGTGACTAGTGAGACTAGTATAACTAGTTAAAAGCACAGGGTACGGGGTTCTGAAACATGGACACCTATGACTAGTGAGACTAGTATAACTAGTTAAAAGAAGCACAGGGTACGGGGTTCTGAAACATGGACACCTATGACTAGTGAGACTAGTATAACTAGTTAAAAGCACAGGGTACGAGGTTCTGAAACAGGGACACCTATGACTAGTGAGACTAGTATAACTAGTTAAAAGCACAGGGTACGGGGTTCTGAAACAGGGACACCTGTGACTAGTGAGACTAGTATAACTAGTTAAAAGCACAGGGTATGGGGTTCTGAAACATGGACACACACCTGTGACTAGTGAGACTAGTATAACTAGTTAAAAGCACAGGGTACGGGGTTCTGAAACAGGGACACCTATGACTAGTGAGACTAGTATAACTAGTTAAAAGCACAGGGTACGGGGTTCTGAAACAGGGACACCTGTGACTAGTGAGACTAGTATAACTAGTTAAAAGCACAGGGTACAGGGTTCTGAAACATGGACACACACCTGTGACTAGTGAGACTAGTATAACTAGTTAAAAGCACAGGGTACGGGGTTCTGAAACATGGACACACACCTGTGACTAGTGAGACTAGTAATAACTAGTTAAAAGCACAGGGTACGGGGTTCTGAAACAGGGACACCTATGACTAGTGAGACTAGTATAACTAGTTAAAAGCACAGTGTACGGGGGTCTGAAACAGGGACACCTATGACTAGTGAGACTAGTATAACTAGTTAAAAGCACAGGGTACGGGGGTCTGAAACAGGGACACCTATGACTAGTGAGACTAGTATAACTAGTTAAAAGCACAGGGTACGGGGTTCTGAAACATGGACACACACCTGTGACTAGTGAGACTAGTATAACTAGTTAAAAGCACAGGGTACGGGGTTCTGAAACACGGACACCTATGAGTAGTGAGACT
>NC_088399.1:102237229-102297229 GCF_034236695.1 Oncorhynchus nerka | reverse complement strand
TGTGTGTGTGTCTGTGTGTCTGTGTGTGTGTGTCCGTGTGTGTGTGTGTCTGTGTGTGTCTGTGTGTGTGTATTGAAGACAGAACAGTGACAGATTAGGTGGAAATAGGAGGACAACTAAGTAAATGCAATAATTATCTGTAAAATGAGATGGTGACTGACTGAAGTGTTTCTTTTCATAGAAGAAAGTACATAGGTTTTAAGTACGTTAAAATACTGTAGGTTAAAATACTAATAATTAAATAAATGTAATGATTGTAAAGGAACGTGAGAAAGAGAACGTCGTAGTGAGATAGACAAGAAATTACGCTGACTTCTTTCGGTTGAAGAAAAATACTAAAATAACGCCTGTTAAGAAGAGAAGGATAACTGAATTCTTAGAATACGAAGCCTGAAGACAGATGGACAAATGAAAAATAATGACGTTGGATGGCACGTGGGAAATTGGATATAGGAGATTCTAAAATATGAAGGACTGACAAAATTGCGCCTAAAAGATATCTAAACTACTGTGGGAGTGGAACGTGAGGAACAAGAAAATAATGTAGACAATATAGATTCTCCTAAGATAGAATTGTAATACTGTTGCGTGATGAGCGAGGAAGAGGGCTGGTTAGCCTAATACATGGAACATCAGAAACCGCACGAGGGAAGTTTGAGAGAGATATAGACTTTGAATTATTAACGAGACATGAGGCTGAAAGCTGAAGAGGGATAATCTCATTAACTTGGCGAGTGGACTTCCATTTACAGTTACAAGATGACACACTGAATTGGTTTGATTAAGTAAAGTTTTAGGAAATGCATAAAGCGTGTGGGCGTTGTGACCATCTTTCCTCAACTTCCTGACAGAAATAAATGGCAAAGGTCTGTAGAAATGTGCAACCTATTATGGATCATGCGAATTTTCGCAGCTTTTTGTAAAAAATCGCGCAACATTTCAAAGTCCTGCTACTCATGCCAGGAATATAGTATATGCAAATGATAAGTATGTGTGTATAGAAAACACTCTGAAGTCTCTAAAACTGGTTAAATCGTGTCTGTGGCTATAACATAACGTGTTTAGGAGTAAAAACTGTTCTCCAAAAACACAAAAAATATATTAATCCGCCAGTCAATGTATTGTTTAATACATGAAGATGTATCACTATTCTGATAGTATCACTACTAGTATCACTATTCTGATAGTATCACTGCTCTGGATAGTATCACTGATCTGGATAGTATCACTACTAGTATCACTATTCTGATGGTATCACTGCTCTGGATAGTATCACTACTAGTGTCACTATTCTGATAGTATCACTGCTCTGGATAGTATCACTGCTCTGGATAGTATCACTGATCTGGATAGTATCACTACTAGTATCACTATTCTGATAGTATCACTACTCTGGATAGTATAACTGCTAGTATCACTATTCTGATAGTATCACTGCTAGTATCACTATTCTGATAGTATCACTATTCTGATAGTATCACTGCTCTGGATAGTATCACTGCTCTGGATAGTATCACTACTCTAGATAGTATCACTACTCTGGATAGTTTCACTACTAGTATCACTATTCTGTTAGTATCACTACTAGTATCACTATTCTGATAGTATCACTATTCTGAAAGTATCACTACTAGTATCACTATTCTGATAGTATCACTATTCTGATAGTGTCACTGCTAGTATCACTATTCTGATAGTATACCTGCTCTGGATAGTATCACTATTCTGGATAGTATCACTACTAGTATCACTATTCTGATGGTATCACTATTATGTTAGTTTCACTGCTAGTATCACTATTCTGATAGTAATCACTGCTAGTATCACTATTCTGATAGTATCACTGCTCTGGATAGTATCACTACTCTGGATAGTATCACTATTCTGATAGTATCACTACTAGTATCACTATTCTGATAGTATCACTACTCTGATAGTATCACTAATCGTATCACTATTCTGATAGTATCACTAATAGTATCACTACTCTGGATAGTATCACTGCTAGTATCACTATTCTGATAGTATCACTGCTCTGGATAGTATCACTGCTGTGATAGTATCACTACTCTGGATAGTATCACTGCTCTGGATAGTATCACTGCTAGTATCACTACTCTGGATAGTATCACTGCTCTGGATAGTATCACTGCTAGTATCACTACTCTGGATAGTATCACTGCTCTGGATAGGATCACTGCTCTGATAGTGTCACTGCTCTGATAGTATCACTACTAGTATCACTATTCTGATAGTATCACTGCTCTGGATAGTATCACTGCTAGTATCACTACTCTGGATAGTATCACTGCTCTGGATAGTATCACTGCTCTGATAGTGTCACTGCTCTGGATAGTATCACTGCTAGTATCACTACTCTGGATAGTATCACTGCTCTGGATAGGATCACTGCTCTGATAGTGTCACTGCTCTGATAGTATCACTGCTAGTATCACTATTCTGATAGTATCACTGCTCTGGATAGTATCACTGCTAGTATCACTACTCTGGATAGTATCACTGCTCTGATAGTGTCACTACTAGTATCACTATTCTGATAGTATCACTGCTCTGGATAGTTTCACTACTAGTATCACTATTCTGATAGTATCACTGCTCTGGATAGTTTCACTACTAGTACCACTATTCTGTTAGTATCACTACTGGTATCACTATTCTGATAGTATCACTATTCTGAAAGTATCACTACTAGTATCACTATTCTGATAGTGTCACTGCTAGTATCACTATTCTGATAGTATCACTATTCTGATAGTTTCCTCACTGCTCTGGATAGTATCACTGCTCTGGATAGTATCACTACTCTGGATAATATCTTGACTAGTATCACTATTCTGATAGTAGCACTACTCTGGATAGTATCACTGCTAATATCACTATTCCGATAGTTTCACTACTAGTATCACTATTCTGATGGTATCACTATTATGTTAGTTTCACTACTAGTATCACTATTCTGATAGTATCACTGCTAGTATCACTATTCTGATAGTATCACTACTAGTATCACTATTCTGATAGTATCACTATTCTGATAGTATCACTATTCTGGATAGTATCACTGCTCTGGATAGTATCACTAATAGTATCACTGCTCTGGATAGTATCACTGCTAGTATCACTACTAGTATCACTATTCTGATAGTTTCACTACTAGTATCACTATTCTGATAGTGTCACTGCTCTGATAGTATCACTATTCTGATAGTATCACTAATAGTATCACTACTCTGGATAGTATCACTACTCTGGATAGTATCACTGCTAGTATCACTATTCTGATAGTATCACTGCTCTGGATAGTGTCACTGCTCTGGATAGTATCACTACTAGTATCACTATTCTGATAGTATCACTGCTCTGGATAGTATAACTGCTAGTATCACTATTCTGATAGTATCACTACTAGTATCACTATTCTGATAGTATCACTGCTCTGGATAGTATCGCTGCTCTGGATAGTATCGCTGCTCTGGATAGTATCACTGCTCTGGATAGTATCACTGCTCTGGATAGTATCACTACTCTGGATAGTATCACTGCTCTGGATAGTATCACTACTAGTATCACTGCTCTGGATTCTATCACTGCTCTGGATAGTATCACTACTCTGGATAGAATCACTGCTCTGGATAGTATCACTACTCTGGATAGAATCACTGCTCTGGATAGTATCACTACTCTGCATAGTATCACTGCTCTGGATAGTATCACTACTCTGACCCAGGTGATGTTTAAGAACCCTGGCCCAGGTGATGTTTAGGAACCCTGGCCCAGGTGATGTTTAAGAACCCTGGCCCAGGTGATGTTTAAGAACCCTGGCCCAGGTGATGTTTAAGAACCCTGACCCAGGTGATGTTTAAGAACCCTGGCCCAGGTGATGTTTAAGAACCCTGGCCCAGGTGATGTTTAAGAACCCTGGCCCAGGTGATGTTTAAGAACCCTGTCTCAGTGCTTCAGTTGCTTTCAGAGATGTGGAGGATTGACACCTTTAGTTGCCGTGTCCTATTTGACTTCTACAAAACAGTCCTTTATCTGATCTTCCCTGTTTTTGGTTTGCTTCCTGTCTGAAAGTGTGTTGTGGGTTTTAAATTGCCTCTTCTTGGTCAGATGGGTCTCGTGGTGGGTGTCTTTTAGGTTCCAGTTGTTGTTGCTAGTCATCTTTCAGAACCTCCCCTAGAACCCCCCCACCTGTTTTGTTTTGGTTGTTGATGACTCTTTGTTAGTTCCCCCTTCTCTTTGATTGACAATTTTTGGTTTCTTGCTTGGGAATGTAACAGATATGCTGTGTCACTAGGAATAACATCTGCGTCATTGACTCCCAGGCTGTGTTGAATGCTCACACTTATTGTACTATTTGTGATGTTAATTGAGTATATAGTATGCTTATTACTCATAGTTAGTATGCCAAACGTTCCTGGATGTCGTAACTACATTAGCCAAAATACAAAAGTATACAAGCAATGGACACTATTTCTGTGCTTTTAGGGCCCATAATTGAATTCTTCAGAAAAAGGGTGTGGCTTCACATCATTTTTAGATTTGAAGAAAAAGGCGGAGAATATGAAAATGGGTGTGGCTTATGCTGCCAAAGTCCAACGAGAGCGGAAAGAAAATCATCGCAGCCGAAGTCCGACGAGAGTGGATACACATTCGTTGCTTTAACTAATTATGACAAATGTTGAGCAACGTAATAAAGTAATGACTTTTCAAATAAGTTACCTTTCACGTTATATTGACTGACAATTTGTTAGCTACAATATCCTTACGAACCACATAGCACATCATTACAGCAGTATGTACTGGGTATGTTATCTACCTATTGTATCGTTAGTTGGTTACTAATACATCGAACTTGTCAGTATATTTACCTCATGCTATCTTAACTAACCGCCTAATGTTTATTGACTTGATTATTCATTTCATTCATAGCTCAGCTAAGTGGTATAGTTGTTCCGGTGCCTTCGTAAATTCGCTCTGGCTATCTACTCTGAGATCTTGTCTGAGTGTGCCAGAGCGCAGAATAACCGGCAGTTGAATATGGTTGAATAAACACCCATTGAATATGGCTGGTGTCAGTAAACTTCAGCAAGAACGAGTCATTAAAGTGTTGCTATTTGTCAGCGTATGCACTACTGGTGTTGAAGTCAGGTGCAGGAGAGCAGAGAGTTGTGATCCACTGGTGTTGAAGTCAGGTGCAGGAGAGCAGAGAGTTGTGATCTACTGGTGTTGAAGTCAGGTGCAGGAGAGCAGAGAGTTGTGATCTACTGGTGTTGAAGTCAGGTGCAGGAAAGCAGAGAGTTGTGATCTACTGGTGTTGAAGTCAGGTGCAGGAGAGCAGAGAGTTGTGATCTACTGGTGTAGAAGTCAGGTGCAGGAGAGCAGAGAGTTGTGATCTACTGGTGTTGAAGTCAGGTGCAGGAGAGCAGAGAGTTGTGATCTACTGGTGTAGAAGTCAGGTGCAGGAGAGCAGAGAGTTGTGATCTATTGGTGTAGAAGTTGGGTGCAGGAGAGCAGAGAGTTGTGATCTACTGGTGTTGAAGTCAGGTGCAGGAGAGCAGAGAGTTGTGATCTACTGGTGTTGAAGTCAGGTGCAGGAGAGCAGAGAGTTGTGATCTACTGGTGTAGAAGTCAGGTGCAGGAGAGCAGAGAGTTGTGATCCACTGGTGTAGAAGTCAGGTGCAGGAGAGCAGAGAGTTGTGATCCACTGGTGTAGAAGTCAGGTGCAGGAGAGCAGAGAGTTGTGATCTACTGGTGTAGAAGTCAGGTGCAGGAGAGCAGAGAGTTGTGATCTACTGGTGTAGAAGTCAGGTGCAGGAGAGCAGAGAGTTGTGATCTATTGGTGTAGAAGTTGGGTGCAGGAGAGCAGAGAGTTGTGATCCACTGGTGTTGAAGTCAGGTGCAGGAGAGCAGAGAGTTGTGATCTACTGGTGTAGAAGTCAGGTGCAGGAGAGCAGAGAGTTGTGATCTACTGGTGTTGAAGTCAGGTGCAGGAGAGCAGAGAGTTGTGATCTACTGGTGTAGAAGTCAGGTGCAGGAGAGCAGAGAGTTGTGATCCACTGGTGTTGAAGTCAGGTGCAGGAGAGCAGAGAGTTGTGATCTACTGGTGTAGAAGTCAGGTGCAGGAGAGCAGAGTTGTGATCTACTGGTGTAGAAGTCAGGTGCAGGAGAGCAGAGTTGTGATCTACTGGTGTAGATCGTATGTACTATAGTATGTACTATATACTCATTAAGTATGTAGTATACAGTATGTAGTGTACTGTATGTTAATGTGGGTATTTAGTATACAGTATGTAGTGTATACTCATTAGGTATGTAGTTTACAGTATGTAGTATACAGTATGTAGTATATACTCATTATTTATGTAGTATACAGTATGTTACTATGGGCGTGTAGTATTCAGTATGCAGTATACAGTATGTTAGTGTGGGTATTTAGTATACAGTATGTAGTGTATACTCATTAGGTATGTAGTGTACAGTATGTTAGTGTACAGTATGTTAGTATGGGTATGTAGTATACAGTATGTAGTATATAGTATGTAGTATACTGTACGTTAGTATGGGTATGTAGTATACAGTATGTAATATATGCTCAATAAGTATGTTGTATACAGTATGTAGTATATGTTCATTAATTGTGGAGTATACAGTATGTAGTATATGGTATGTTGTATACTGTATGTTAGTATGTGTATGTAGTATACAGTTTGTAGTATATGCTCATTAGGTATGTTGTGCACAGTATGTAGTATATATTCATTAATTTTGTAGTATACAGTATGTAGTATACAGTATGTAGTATATAGTATGTAGTATACTGTATGTTAGTATGGGTATGTAGTATAGACTATGTGGTATATGCTCATTAAGTATGTAGTATACAGTATGTAGTATACCGTATGTTAGTATGGGTATGTAGTATAGACTATGTGGTATATGCTCATTAAGTATGTAGTATACAGTATGTATACAGTATGTAGTATACCGTTGGTTAGTTAGGTAGTATAGTATGGGTTTGTAGTATACACAATGCTCATTAAGCATTATTACACAGTATGATGTATACAGTATGTAGTAAATACTCATTAGGTATGTAGTATACATTACGTTAGTATAGGTATGTAGTATACAGTATGTAGTATATGCTCATTAATCATGTAGTGTACATTATGTAGTATACAGTATGTTAGTATGGATATGTAGTACAGAGTATGTAGTATATACTTATTAGGTATGTAGTATACAGGTTGTAGTATACAGTATAGGTATGTAGTATACAGTATGTAGTACATAGTATCTAGTATATGCTCATTAGGTATTTAGTACACAGTATATATTATATACTCATTAGGTATGTAGTATACAGTATGTAGTATATATTCATTAGGTATGTTGTATATAGTATGTAGTATGTTAGTGTACAGAATGTTAGTATGGGTATGTAGTACACAGTATGTAGTATACAGTATGTTAGTATGGGTATGTAGTACACAGTATGTAGTACACAGTATGTAGTATACAGTATGTTAGTATATAGTATGTAGTATACCGTATGTAGTATACAGTATTAGTATACAGTTTGTTATTATGAGTATGTAGTATACAGTATGCAGTATACGGTATGTTTGTTTGGGTATGTAGTATGCAGTATGCAGTATGTTAGTATGTGTATGGAGGCGAGCAGGCACAGAGGTGGGATTGAATCGCAGTGCCCTTGTTTGGGTGTAGGGCCTCACCAGAGCCTGAGGTACTGAGCTGCCAGTTCTCTCTCACAGCCTGGGTGAGGGCGTGTGCTGCCACCATGGCCCAGCGTGGATGCTAGCTTCAACTGGAGCCAGCGGAGAGAGCGGAGGAGCGGGGTGATCGGGAGAGAACTTGGGAAGTGTTGAAACACCAGACGGCCATGCGTGCCAGATGAGTTGCAGGGCTTAACGGCTACAGGGCAGGGAGCCCAGCCACCTGAGCGAAGCTGCAGGTACGCCCAGATCGGGAGATGACAGCGCCTGGATTAGACCCGCGCCGCTTCCTGTGTGAGGCGTCGACTTCTGCTGATGTTGTAGAGCATGAACCTATAGAACAGCCATCGCCTTGATGTTAGTTGAGAAATCCACAGTGGGTGTTGTCTCAGATCACGCCAGGTTCCTAGCGCTCTGGGAGGAGGACACACAAGGAGAAGTCAACCGTGATGGCGAGAGTCATGGAACTTGGCAGTCCTTCCCTCGTGAGAGTGACAGCGCAGCCTGGCCCGAGTGTTCAGCTGAGGTGGTGATCCGTCATCCACACGACAGGTCTGCCAGGTCACAGGCAGATGACATTCGCCACCTGGTCATCAGAAGGGGGAAAGGAGAAGATTAATCGTGTGTCGTCTGCAATAGCAATGATAGGAGAGATTCACGTGAGTTATGGCACGAGCCAAGTGACTTATGTGTAGCGAGAATAGGGACAGGGCCTAGAACAGAGCCCTGGGGGACGCCAGTGGTGAGAGCGCGTGGTGAGAGATGATTCTCGCCACGCCACCTGGTAGAGCGACCTGTCAGGACGCAACTGGCCGCAGGTCATACGAGATGCCCAACTCGGAGAGGGTGGAGATGATGATCTGATGGTTCACGTATCGAAGGCAGCCGATAGATCTAGAAGGCGATGAGAGCAGAGGAGAGAGAGTTAGCTTTAGCAGCGGAGCGCCTCCGCGATACAGAGAAGAAAGAACCAGTTGAATGACTAGTCTTGAAACCCGACTGATTTGGATCAAGAAGGCCTGAGAGAGATATGGCCATGACGGCACGCTCAAGAGCTCTTTGGAGAGAGTAGTTAAAGGGGATTGTCTGTAGTTGCCGACACGGAGTGATCGAGTGCAGGCCTTTTTTCAAGGGGTGCAACTTCCTCGCTTCTGAAGATCTTTAGGACGTAAATAGCGGTCAGGGATGAAAGTTGATGTGAGGTGAGGGTAAGGAGTCTCGTAGTGGTCCGGAGAAGAGAGAGGGGATACGGGCAGCATGTCGGCCACACGCGAGATTTCAATCTGAGAGAGGGAGAAAGGTGACAGGGTAGGGCAGTGTGAGAACCAGTTAAAATGTTGATTCTGCTAAATGACGTCACCTCTTTTTCTCAAAACAGGTTGACGAAGTCATCTGCAGAGAGGGAGGAGGGGGAGGGGAGTGTGATTCAGGAGGGAGGAGAAGAGCTTCCTAGGGGTTAGAGGCATGCTTGGAATGAGTGGTAGAAAGTGGCTTGGCAGCAGAGAGAAGAGGAAAACAGAGAGGAGGTTGAAACAATGCAGTTTTTCTCCATTTCCATCGTGGCATCGGGAGCGCTGCCTGTGAGAGTGTTTTCATAGTCGTCCACATCGAAACACGTGGAGCTGGGAGGGGATAACTGAACGACACCTGGAGGACAGATCACAGAAGAGGTCGGGAAGTGAGATTATGCAGAAGGGGAGGAGAGGTGAGGTCGAGGAGTGGTGAACAGAGACAGGTATGTCAATATATGGTACATGATTTAAGAGAGTGGTTAGGGAGAGAGTTTATCGACCCATACATATCATCCATAGAAGAAAGGAATGGATAGCATTTATGTAAGGATTATTAAGGTAGTGTCGGAGATTGAGGAGTAACGAGGTTAGTGGAAGAACAGCATCTAGTGAAGATGAGGTCGAAGCGCATTTCCTGCCTTGTGAGTAGTGAGGTCAAAAGAGTGAGGAGGAGTGGAAAGAATATGTGCAGAGAGTGAAATGAGTCAAAGGTAGACGGGGGAGAAGAAGTCTACCAGAACTGTGAGGAGGAGGTGAGCCGTCCCAGGGAAAGGAGCTTATCACGCATCCGTTCATTGACGAACCTCCGAGGGGAACCTGAGGGCGATAAATGATAAGGATGTTTGCTTGAAAGGGCTGGTAACTGTGACAGCATGGAATTCAAAGGAGGCGATAGACAGATGGGTAAGGGGGAGAAAGAGAGAATGACCACTTGGGAGAGATGAGGATCCCTATGTGCCACCACCCGCTGACCAGAAGCTCGGGGTGTGCGAGAAACACGTGCGGACGAAGAGAGAGCAGTAGGAGAAGCAGTGTTATCTGTGGTGATCCATGTTTCCGTCAGTGCCAAGAAGTCGAGGACTGAGGGAGGCATAGGCTGAGATGAACTCCTGCCTTGTTGGCCGCAGATCGGCAGTTCCAGAGGCTACTCGAGACCTGAACTCCACGTGGGTCAGCTGGGACCACCAGACAGGTGGAGCTGCGCCACGCGGGGTGTGGAGCGCTTGTATGGTCTGTGCAGAGAGGAGAGAACAGGATAGACAGAGCTACACAGCCGATGCAGGCTGCAGCAGAGGCCACGCGCACGCAAGGAGATTGGAATGACAAGGGAGCACGTCATTTGGCGTTCAGAGAGTTAAGCTACGCAGCAAGTTAGTCTTATTGACTAAAAATTAAAATGATTACAGTACCGCCGCGCCAGCTGGCAGAGGCCGCGCTTGCCGACTGGCAGCTAGCCGGTATTGGCTGCGCTTGTTGACACTACACTAATCGTCGCCCGCTGAGGTAAGGTCTCTACTGTGCCGTTATTCGGCCAGCTGGCCAGCTGCTGTGCTGAGATGCCAGTGCTAAAGAACGACACAGCTGGCTAGCTACCTAGGAAATCGCTCTAGACTACACAATTATCTTGAATAAAGACGGCTGAGTGTAGTTAGCCATGTAGTTAGCTGGCCTGTCAACAAGCCGTTGTACAATGAAATGAAATTAAAAATGTGATCCTGCTCAGGAGCGAGTCGCACGATTGCTGAGCGCAGAGTACCAGACGTTGCCAGCTGTTGGCTGTTAGCAGCAAGTTATGACGACATAAAACTGCGACCGAAAGTAGATGCGGTCGCCGCCTGTCCCGAAAGTGCATTTCTCAATGCTGGAGCTGTTGGCGCCATTAAATAATATAAAATAGGAGTCAACCCCGACTTCGAACAATGGTAATTAAGGCACCCGCCTACTATCATCCATTGAGGACACAGGAGAGACGGCCACAAACAAGCACAGGGGATCGAGGCTGGGGCCCGCCGTTCCTGCCTCCAGCCTTCATTCGGCTTATTTGAACTTCCAATCAGCCTTTGTTCTCTGTCTGTCTTCACTTACACATCTTCCAATGTCGTTGTTCTGCTCTTTCTGCCTTCTCTATTTTACATAGTCTTCCAACTGAGAGTCTCTCTGCCTGATTTGGCCTTCCGGCTCACCTCCAGTTGGAATCCGTAAGCAACGGACATCCTCCTGGCACACCCTCACTTGACAGTGGGGGACAGTGTCAGTGGGACAATGTGGCTGGTGTTTTAGCCTCTTGCCATCAGACATCAATGGGCTAGCAGGGCAGCAATATCCGCCATATTAGGCAGCGGTAACAGCTATTCGTTTTCCATCATCAAGAGACATTAGTCGCTTAACCCTCCGCTACAGCCTCTGCGGAATCGATACTGAGAAACACAAGGTCATTAAATCAACTCTGCGACCTTGTCGTAAACCTTCCACTTTAAGGGCATTAAAAAGATCTCAACAGTATAGTCATTTTATACATTCACAAAAAGCCAAAGAAAATAGCAAACACTAATGCTACTTCAGCTATGACGCCAACACTGAACTATAACACACAAACCCCACATGAGCGGCATGGGCAAAGTCAGTTATGACAGATCCCAGACTTAGCTCCACTTATGTCACTTGGCTCCTTTGCTCGATGTTTTACCATGGGAAGGACCAGATAGGGCAGGAGGGCCAGAGGAGGTGTCTTCGATTGACGATTGATTGCCGATTGGGAGCGATGGTTACCTGCGAGGGAGAAGTAGAGAAAAAGAAACACAATACAGACAGTACACACACACATCATTGTGACAACTGTAACCGCAACAGTTCTCAAATGCCCTTCCAGGTGCTCTCGTTGTCACAAGCGATGCCCCTCTCACTTCCATGTGCTTCCTTCAAACCTCCTCCTCCATGTGTTCCTGTCCTCCACTCCATGTTCCTGTCCCTCTCCACAGTGTTCCTGTCCTCCGGTCCATGTGTTCCCTGTCCTCTCTCCGTGTTCCTGTCCTCCTTCCATGTTCCCTGTCCTCCTTTCCATGTAAAATTCCTGTCCTCCTTCCATGTGTCTCCTGTCCTCTGCTCCATGTTCCTGTTCTCCGTGTCCATGTGTTCCTGTCCTCCGTCCATGTTCCTGTCCTCCACTCCATGTGCTCCCCAATCCTCCACTCCAGGTGCCTTCCTGTTGGCTCACAGATGCCCCTCCACCCATGTACTCCTGCCTCCACCTGAGCCTCCTGTTGTCACATGATGCCCTCCACTCCATGTGTCTCGTCCTCCCTCTCCATGTGTTCCTGTCCTCCACTCCATGTGTTCCTGTCCTCCTCTCCACAAAAATTTCCTGTCCTCCTCTCTCCATGTGTTCCTGTCCTCCGTCCATGTTCCTGTCCTCTTCCATGTCTCCAAAACCGTCCATACCTGTCCTCCGGTTCATGTGTTCTCGTCCTCCACTCCATGTGTTCCCTGTCTCCTCCACTCCATGTGTTTCTGTTGGTCACATGATGTCTCCTCCACCCATGTGTTCCAGTTGGTCACACACGCCCCAAACCCATGTGTCTCCTGTCCTCCTTCCATGCCTCCTGTCCTCCCCGGCCCTGTCCTCCTCTCATGCAGCCTCCTGCTGGTCACATGATGTCCCTCCGCTCCATGCAGCCTCTGTCCTCTCCATGCTTCCTGCTTGGTCACATGATGTATCCTCCACTCCATGCCTTCCTGTTACCTACATGATGCCCTCGCTCCATGTGTTTCTGTTGGTAATATATCTTCATTTGCCACTGAACTATAGAAACTATCTGTGCTTTCTGACTCCTTGATTGGTTCCTCTCAAGCCTCCTAGACGTTCCTGATTGGTTCCCGCCTCGTAATGCCCTGATGTCTCAAGCTCCCCTGCATACCCGACAGCCTCAAGCCCCGTAATGCCCCGATTACCTCGCCTCCCCGTACTCCTGACAGTCTCGCTCCCTGCAGCGATTGGTTCCCAAGCCTCCCCGTACACTCCCGACAATCTCAGTCTCCTGCACATCCCTGACGGCCTCGCAGGGGCTTCTCCCCGTACACCCCGATTACCCCAGCCCCACATCCTGACTCCTGGGCCTCCCCGTACACCCGACAGTCTCAGTCTCCCGTGTTGCCCTGACAATTCAAGCCTCTCTGTACGTCCCCTGACACCTCAGGCCTCTGTACTCCTGATTGGCCCCAGGCCTCCTGTACATCCCGATTGCCCCGCCTTCCCTGTACATCCCGATTGCCTCAGCCTCCTGTAATATCCTGACATGTTCCAACTCCGAGGAAGATAGTACTCCACACGCTATAATTGGTCTTTGTCTGCCTCGGAGGATTGGTGCAATCACCTCTGAGCATAATTACCACTAGACTGGGATGTCGACTCTGCTCACAGAGAAGAACGTGGCGACCAAATGGTTATATCTGAAATGTCATTGTTCATCGGGGTAAAATGTAAATATGAATGTTTCGCCTGAGCCCCATGTCACAGCCATCATCCGCTTGAACTCCCGCTCACAGAAACTCGCTGAATAGTAGGGAACGACAGCCAGCTTTCCCTTTGATAACTATATGACAAACCACAAATGGCAACCTAATCCTCTACATAAGTGCAATTCTTTTGACCAGAGTCCTATGAGCCTTCTCTATGGGCCCTGGTCAAAGGTGATGCACAAAGTAATGTTCCGTCTGTCTCTCCATAGAATTAGATTCTCACTTCATGTTTCAATGGCACGTCTCACGTGAATTAGCCCCAGCCGCCAATAACAGGAATTGAGGTCACAGATAATAAAGAGTCTGGCCCAAAAACATCTGACAATATAGAAAAGAAGAGAGTAGAAACAGTATATATATATATATAGGAAGGCCCAGAGAGTTTGAGAGAGAGGAGGAGAGAGAAACAAAGAGAGAGGCAGAGAAACTGAGAAGAGCTTGGCAGGTTTGAGAGTAGAGAGTATATATAGAGTATCTATTAGCCCTTTTCTTACCTCTGATATTAAGCAAAGCCCATTGGGCCCTACTCTACCAGATTCAATTTCTATTGGGGTCTCACTTCCACCTCTGATCTTCACCTTCATTGGGCACTAATCTATTCTGATCACATCCCCATTGGGCCCTATCTACCTGATTCAGGTCCATTGCCCCTAATCTTCCATTCGTTTAATTGGGTCTGTCTTATTCTTCGACTTCCTCTTTTCTATAGACTCTGTGTCAATTGTTGTTCGTTAAGTCACTGGCTTTTGTCTGCCCTTCCTCATTGGTTGTATGTCAAGAGTCTTGTCAATATAATAGATCACCTTGGTTTTCATATAACCACTCAACACAGAACAGCAGACTTTCATTGGTTTTTGGGCCTGGTATTACAGTAACCTGTCAGAAGTCTCACCACCTGTAGAACTAAATCTTTGTGCTTAACAGCACACATGTATCACCATCTCCATTGGGAGAAATCCCAAGTTTCTGAGCTACATGAAACAGAGTTCTGCTTCACTGTTATCTGTGCTGAAAGAGGAAAAGAGCTCCAGCCACCAGCACGGTGCCAGCATATTGAGCCCTGCTCAGCGGCAAAGAGGAGGTTATCTCAGCTCAGCACGGCTGAAAGGAGGTTGGAGTCTCAGCCACACGTTGCTGAAAGAGGAGGTTGAGCCTCTGTGCCACTGCACGGTGCTGGGAGAGGGTTGAGCCTGCTTCACCAGCACGGTGCTGAAAGAGGAGGCTGAATCCCACACCAGCACGGTACCGAAAGAGGAGGTTGAGTCCTGCCACAGCACGTTCAAAGCCGAGGAGGTTGAGCTCTGCTTCCTCACCAGCACGGTGCTGAGCTATGGAGGTTGAGTCTCGCCACCAGCACGGTGCCGTAGGAGGTTGAGTCCTGCCACCAGCACGGTGCTGAAAGAGGTGGTTGAGCCTCACACCAGCACGTGCAAGCTGAAAGAGGAGGTTGAGTCCTGCTTTCACCAGCACGGTGCTGAAAGAGGAGGTTGAGTCCTGCTCAGCATCTGAAAGAGGAGGTTGAGTCCAGCCACAGCACGGTGCTGAAAGAGGAGAGGCCAAAGCAGCAAAAGAAAGAGGAGGGATCCTGCTTTCACCAGCACGGCAAGCTGAAAGAGAAGTTGAGTCTCTGCGCCACCACACGGTGCTGAAAGAGGAGGCTTGAGCCACCAGCACGGTGCTGAAAGAGAGGTTGAGTCCTGCCGCCAGCACGGTACAGCAGAGTTTCACCAGCACGGTGCCGAAAGAGGAGGTTGAGTCCTCGCCACAGCACGGTGCCGCGAAGAGCTGAGGTTGAGTCTCAGCCACCAGCACGGTGCTGAAAGAAGAGGTTGAGCCCTGCCACTGCACGGTGCTGAAAAAGTTGTTATATTGAACTACTGACAAAGTCACACTCCTTTATGTTATCAACCTATTGTTACTGGCCGCTTTTCAAAATGTAACTAACAACAGTCAGTTAGTGCACTGGCTCATTTTTATCTTTAGGCTTCTGTTGTTCATTTCCACGGTTCTGACCTCAATCCGCTCGGCTTTCCAAAGAAGTATTTATAGCTTGGTGGCAGAGCTGCAAGTCTTGAATCCAGACACTTGGAATACTACGACGGCGCCATGTCTGTGAAATGTGCCCCATTCGAAACATACAGATATTAACTCGGAAGGTATTGAACTAGGCAGTTGGTGGTGTGTGTGTGTGTGTGTGTGTGTGTGTGTGGTGTGCGTGTATGTGTGGTGTGGCAAGGTGTGCCAGAGGTGAAAGCCCTCTGATTGATCTCACCTCAGGTCAGATCGTCAGTGCTCTTCTCAAAAGCATGAGCATTGGTCCTTCCCAAACAACACACTGCATCGCCAGCCTGGAAACCTAGTTTCCTAGTACACCACTTTAGACCAGATGGGGAGCTCACTTTTATCATGTCAGAGCTCTAATGACCAGAGACACGTGAGTACTCTAATAGACCAGACACATGAGCTCTACTTACAGACATCTAATTTTGCATCAGACATGTGAGTCCCTTGTGACCATATTCTTTGACGGGATCATGTAGAGACACATGTGAGCTCTGCCTTAGACCAGAGACATCATGAGCTCTACTTTGTAGCTCAGACATGTGGGCCTCTACTTTTAGACCAGAGACATGTGGGCTCTGCATCAGAGACACACTGCAGACATATGAGCCTACTTGTACCAGGCATGTGGGCTCTACTTTGGACCAGAGATACGTGGCCTTCACTTAGACCAGATTACTACTGCAACAGACATATGAGTTTCATTCTTGTACCAGAGACATGTGAGCTCTACTAGACCAGACATATGAGCCTACTCAGACCAGAGACATGTGGGCTCTGCTCTTGACCAGAGATGAGGCCTACTTTTAGACCAGAGACATATGAGCTCTGTATTTCTGTACCAGAGACATGAGCCTACTTGTACCAGAGACATGTGAGCTCTGCTTAGACCAGAGACATGAGCCTACTTTTTTAATCAGAGACATGGGCTCTCCTAGATCAGAGACATGTGAGTTTCTACTTTTGACCGATATATGAGCCTACTTTCTTGTACTTCAGAGACAGGCTCTACTTAGACCAGAGACATGTACCTCTACTTTGTGACCGAGGGGCCTGGTTAGTCGTCCACCACACGAACAGGGGTCACTTTGAGGACAGACTAGCCAGGTCAATCATTGCCGCTGAGGTGCCTCGAGATACAGGATCTACCTTTTAACGGTCATTTTTAAAGAGTGCAGCAACACAAAGGACATTTTAAAATGGAATGACAAATTATCTGTTCATAGTAAATATACATGTTGTATATTATCGTAAATTACCTTTCACATTACTAAACCTGCCATCAAGAAAACAGGTTGTAGGTGCGCTATTTACTTATAATAAAGTACATTTTCATACCAGGAGTTTCAAGATGAATTCTTGGAATTATCTTGAACTAGATGTTAAATCATCATCTGATGACTTGAGGCCAGATCTCTTGAGCATGGGCTTAGCAAACAGAAAGCCAAGCTGGAGAGAGCGGAAATATTTGAACTGAAAACACCAGCCTTCCTGCCCGCCGTAATGTAGACCCAATAATGCCCCAAATGGAAACCCCAGGCTAGCACCACATTTGGAACAGTGACCATAAAGTGCCATGTGCCAGTCAGGGTTCCGTCCCAGACACAGCCGGCAAAGTTCTCCAGCAACCGGAGCTGAGCCAAAGAGCTCCTGTCTCACTCTGTCCTGAGCCAAAGAGCCTTGTGTCCATTGTCCTGATAAAGAGCCTTGTGTCCACTTCTGTCCTGAGCTAAAGAAAGCCTGTGTCCATTTGCCCTGAGCTAAAGAGCCTTGTGTCCACTCTGTCCTGACAAGAGCCTGTGTCCACTTCGTCTCCTGAGCCAAGAGCCCTGTGTCCTCACTTGTCCTGAGCTGTTGGTTTCTGTGTCCACTTCGTCCCGAGCCTATTTGTGTCCTCACTGTCCCGAAGCTGCTATCCCACCTGAGCCAGCCACTTTGTCTTCTGAGCCAGCAGCCCAGGCCAGCTAAAGAAGCCCACTTGTCCTGAGCAAATATATTGTGTCTCACTGTCCTGAAAAGGAGCTAAAGAGCCCTGCGCCACCCTGGGTCCCGAGCTGCCATCTGTGCCTCTGTCCCGAGTTGGGCCTGTGTCCACTTCAGTCCCGAAAGCTAAAATGCCTTGCGTTCAATTGTCCCGAGCTAAAGAGCCTTAATATACTTGTCCCGAGCTGAAGAGCCTGTGTCCACTTGTCCCGAGCTGCACCTTGTCTCACCCTGTCCTGAGCCAAGAGCCTCGTGCCTGTCCTGAGCAAAGAGCCTTGTGTCCACTTGCCCTGAGCAAAGAGCCTGTGTCCACCTGTCCCGAGTTAAAGAGCCCTGTGCCCTGATTTGTCCTGAGCTGCAGAGCCTCTGTGTCCTCACTGTCCCGAGCCAGCGTAAAGTCCATTGTCCTGAGCTAAAGCAGCCTTGTGCCCATCCCGAAGTTAAAGAGTCTCAGTCTCACCCTGTCCTGAGCTGTCTTGTACACTTGTCTTGAGCTGCTATTCTGTGTCCTCACTCTGTCCTGAGCTGCTATTCTTGTGTCCACTCGTCCTGAGCTAAAGAGCCTGTGTCCACTCGTCCACATCCCGTGTCCACTTGTCCTGAGCTGTTATCTCTGTGTCCACTTGCCTGAGCTAAAGAAGCTCGTTCACTGCCTGAGCTGCCAGGTGCCTGTGTCCACTCGTCCTGAGCTAAGAAGCCTCTTGCGTTCACTTGCCCTGAGCTGTTATCTGTGCCCTCACAAGACATGTGTCCACTTGTCCTGAGCTGTGAGCCTCTGTGTCCACTGTCCTGAGCTGTGCTGAGCTTGTGTCTCACCTCCTGTCCTCAAAGAGCCTCTGTGTCTCACTTCTGTCCCGAGCTAAAGAGCCTGTGTCCACTCTGTCCTGAGCTAAAGAGCTTCCAGGAACCACTTGTCTTGAGCTAAAGAGTTTGTGTGCACTGTCCTGAGCAAGAGCCTTGTGTCCACTGTCCTGAGCCAAGAGCCTGTGTCCACCTGTCCTGCCACCTGAAGCTAAAGAGTCTGTGTCCACTGTCCTGACCGTGTCCCCACCTGTCCCGAGCTAAAATGGGCCTGTGTCCATTGTCCCGACAAAGAGTCTGTGTCCACTCGTCCCGAGCTGTTATCTGGTGTCTTCACTGTCCTGAGCTAAAGAGTCTGCGTGGTTCATTGTCCCGAAAGCCAAAGAGCCCTGCGTTCCCGAGCAAGAGCCTTTGTCCTGAAAGCTGTTATTTTGGTGTTCACTCGTCTCGAGTTAAAGAAGCCTGGGTGTCCATACCCTTGTCCCGAAAGCTAAAGAGCTCCTGTGTCCACTCTGTCCCGAGTTGGGCCTCTGCGTCCACTGTGTCCCGAGCGTTATCTTGTACACTTGTCCCGAGCTAAAGAGCCATGTGTCCACTCAGTCCTGGAAGGTTTGTGTTCACTTGTCCTGAGCGTTATTTTGCAACCACTTGTCCCGAGCTAAAAGAGTTTGCAGTTCATCTCTGTCCCGAGCTGTTATCTGTGTCCACCTGTCCCTCAAAGAGCCTGTGTCCACTCAAGGAGCCGTCCTTGTGTCTCACCCCAGCCCTGCCATGGACAGCCTCCAGGGGTCTCACTCGTCCTGAGCCATGACGTCTGTTGCCCTGATGAAAGAAACCCAGCTGTTACCTGTGCCCAGCCTGAGTTAAAAGAGCCTGTGTCCACTGTGTCCTGAGCTAAAGAGCTTTTGGCCACTCCTGAGCCATGGACAGCCTTGTCTGTTTCTTGTACCATGGATGTTTTGTGTCTGCTTCTGAGCCAAAGAGCTCTCGAGCCATGATTGCCCTGTGTTCACTTTTGCTGAGCCATGGACAGTCTGTGCCCCTTGTCCTGAGCCATGGGATAGCCTGTGTTCACTTGTCCTGAGCCACGGGACAGCTCTGTTAATTTCTGTTCTGAGCCATGGACAGCTCTTGCTCCACTTGTTCCAACCCTGCTCAATGTATGACCATATTAAAGAGAGAGAGACAGAGAGACATAGACAGACAGAGAGAGACAGAGAGAGAGGAATAACTGTAACCTCACAGAGAGAGAGAGAGAGAGAGAGTATATATATATATATATATATATATAGGGCCAGAGAGTGGAGGCAGGCGATCAGAGCTCCCTGCATTTTCAGCATTTCTGTACCAGATTTAGAGTTAGATTAACTTGAATTTTGTCAGAACACATATAGATTACCTCCTCTTACAACATGTCCTTCTCACTTCTCAAATCAAAATCCTCTGTATCTACAATCTGATTTTTAGATCTGAATTATGAATACCCGAAGCTGTTTGACCACAGATCATTGTTCTACATAAGTGTTTCGCAAACAATAGAAACACTACGTTTTTAGTCTGAAACTATATTCTTATTTCCAGCCAAGAAGAAAATACCGGCTACTTTCATAAGAACTGAATGCCAACATACCTTCGCCGCTTGACATGCTTTCACTGACGCAGGTCAGCCACACAGGCAGAACAATACAGTCTACCCAACCAGCAGTGAGACAGGTGCCTGTGCGCTCTTTGTGCTCACCAATGGCAGGAGATCACACAGTCTACCGAACCGGAATCTTCCTCGTACCAGAGTGCAATTAAAATATAGTACTGTGTGCATGTAAAGAATGATAAGGGGTTACAAATGAAGC
Organism: Oncorhynchus nerka; assembly: GCF_034236695.1. Lineage (NCBI taxonomy): Eukaryota > Metazoa > Chordata > Actinopteri > Salmoniformes > Salmonidae > Oncorhynchus > Oncorhynchus nerka. Next base: position 102,276,967 of record NC_088399.1, on the reverse strand, counting down.
TTCCCATGGAAAATTTCAACAGACAATTTCTTTTGCCGACTAATACAAAATGGGAACACCAATAACACTTCGGCAGTGGGCACAGCGCCATAGCCAGCACCACCCCTTGTTGCATCATGGTGCTGTCGACAGGAACGGCACCAGTACCCGATCAGGTTCCTGCCGTGCTCATCCACCTTCGGCCTCGCGTCGCCTTCCCCGTCACCGAGAAAGTGCGGCTCCCCGCCGCTATTCAGCTCACCGTTGCCTCTGTCTTCACGGCGGAACAGTCCCCTTCACGCATGCCAGGACAGCCGAACACCTTCCGGAGAGATTACTTCCGAAATCATCTTCTTTCAGGAATACCTAGGATAGATAAAGTACCCTTCTCATTTCTCAAAAGACGAGATGCACCATTGTAAGGGCCCCACTGATACTCCAGGTGAACGCACCACCCTGGGGTCGCTCTGATAAGAGCGTCTGCTGCACGATTCTGGGGTCAAATGCAACAGCCAAGAGAGGGGTTAACGTTTGGAAACTCAGATTAGCTGATTGTCCAGGAAACAGTTAATATAAATTATGTCTGAACAGTAAGAATTAGCCCAGCAGGGAGAAGCCTCCCTGAGAGCCTCACGCCGGAAGCGGGTCAGACCAGACCACATAGTTTCAGAGCAACAATCTCCCACAGAGTACTGTTCATTGAACAGCTGATAAACACCAGCCGGGCAGGCGCAGGCGGAGCTGAACACAGGTGACACACCCACACCCGCATCAGTCCAGCACAACAACACCCCCCCACCAGACTCGAGAGCTGGAGTGGAGAGCCCTGCATTCTGGACAAGTGGTGAAGACACCAACAGGAGAAAGAGCAGGGTTAGGAGAAGAACAGTATATAGAGAGAGACTGTGCCGGGAGGAGAAAGGTTGAGGAGATGGTGCAGACAGAGAACAACCCACTAGAGAGGTGGTCAGGCTCACAGCCAGTGAACAGTCATTCTCAGCACTGACAAAAGTCTCGATACACAGCAGAACAGTCTCACACCAGACCCTGACCATAGAGACGATTACCATAGCAGAACAGACAAAGAGGGTCCTCATGTTACTTTCTGAGTTATTCCCCCTCACTTCCTCGATATTCTCCTGACACCTCTTCACTCACCGAGGACATACTGCTTCAGATTGTTTCGCTAAGGATGCCTAAATGGGAAATGCAGAAAACTCTGCACCCTGTCTAAATCTCTGGTGCCCATCTGCCGCGCTCTAGACCTTCTGCCTAGCCAGCAGCACAAAGATGAATTACCAGCAGTGTGTCGTTAGGAAGGGAGATTGAGTTTCTTCTGCTTTCTCAATCCATGTTAGCCTCGACCTTCAAGCACGAAAGATGCCCACTCCTGCCACAATGCCACAATACAGCGAGTAACAAAGAAGTATTTCCCCTGATGACCGTGCCCAGTCGCTTCCTGGCCCAATCCACTCCCGACTTCAGCCTCTATGATCAGGTCCATCGCAGTATCGCGTTCGCTCTTGCCCGACTTCCAAAGTGACACGCTCAAACATATCCTCAACACTACACTGTCAGGAGCAACAGATCACAGACACTCACCAGAGTCAGCTACCTGCGGGGCCTCCTGGACCCACACATGAGGGACCCATCGCCAAGAGGGTTATCCACCCACAAGCACTTCCCAGCCACATCCAATACCCACCCACCATCAATACCCCCACACCATGCCCATTTAGCTCTCGCATCTTGTTCATTGAAATGTCCTGTACACAAAACCATGAGAGCAAACCACACAGTCGTATTATTCGAATACGCCGTTACCAGAACCAAACATATTACTATTCTCACAATGGCTTCCTTGCGCAATACTGCCAACCTACGTTAGTCACCTACCTATCTCCCGATCCCTGCCGCACATCGCCAGGTTCACAAGACGCAGGGCCCAATTGTCCCTAGAATTTACAAACAGCTGGAGGCAGGGCTTTCTCCCAGCCCATTTTTGCGGAACGGTCTGCCTACCATTAGCCAGACGAGAAACTGTCCCTTGCCGAAGACTCATTCTTCAGTACCATATGACTGAGTGTGCCTGGCCCAGGAGTGTGAAGGCGAACGGAAAATTCTTGATTCTCCTGCCCGGTTGGTTCCCCTCTTCTCACTGATTGCCAGCAGGGCCGGTCACTGGCCACTGCTCTCATGCCGCCCCCTGGAGGGGTGCGTCATTTCGAGTGGGTTGACTGGTCGCCAGCCTGTTGTTGCGCCCCTTGTTATGCCGCGGGCGAGATCTTTGTGGAAGATATTTGCCCAATTTCAGGATGGTAAGCTGGTGGTTGAAGATATCCCTCTAGTGGTGTGGGGGCCAGGCTTGGCAAGCGGGTGGGGTTATCCTCTGCCACCCCACCGGGTGTCCACGGATGGGGTCATTGCCCTCACCCTCCTGCCCGCCTCCAAAGTATGCTGCGTAGCTTGAGGTCGGGGCTAGGGTCAGTTTGTTATATCTGAGTACTTCTCCTGTCTTATTTCGGGTGTTCCGTGTGACTATGTGTTTCTCCTTCTTTCTCCTCTCTCGTACCTGAGCCTCAGATCATGCCCCAGGACTGCCTGACATGACTTCAGCAAAACCTCTGTCCAAACAGCCAACTTCAGCCCTGCCCTACTATTATTCAACCATGCTGGTCATTTGAGAACATCTGGAACATTCTGGGCCAATGCCTACCACTACGTTGATCACCACACATGCCTCTACCTCCTCTTCTCTCCCCGTGAGACCTTAGGGACGTCTCAGACACCCTCGACACGATGACTTCCTGTTGTTACCTGATCAAAGCTGCTGCTCCAGTTCAACGCTCTGCCTTACATTACTGACCATGCCGGCTTCGCCTATGAACATTTGAACATCTGTCATGTCTCAGCCATAGCCTTACCCGCACAGCCAGAAAGAGTGACTGGTTACCTTCACATAGTATTTCCTCTGTGCCTCCAGCTTAGATGCACACGCAGTTTATATTCGCACAGCCTGTTTTGTTTGGGTTTTGTACAGCACTTGAGATATCAAAGGATGGTTTGAAAGGTTATAGTAAACATATTTGATTTGGATTTGATTTGATCATAAAGCCAATTCACACGCCACCATAGTCTCGTGACTTCTCGTATCATTCAGTGTCCATAATTGTTCTGAGAGTACTCGTCCTTAGTATCATTTATAAGCGTTATCATTAATCACCACATGATTTAATAACAGATCTTAGGAACATTATACAAAGAACTTTTACGTAGTGGGTATCCCATAATTTATAGCATTAGCTATAAATTATCGTTCAGCTTGGTCTCTAAACCAAAGCCTTATTCATTCTTGGTAATATCTAGAACCAAACACACCATTCAATGGCATATATCAAGACAATCCCTGACAAAGCTTTTTGGTAGAGATCAGCACACAGACATTGTGGAGCCACCTGGACTGGCCCCCATTAATCACACATGGCCTAGAATACACACAGCCATCTTCAGATAGAATCTTCTCCTTCGAGTCATAAGCATGCTTATGAAAATAATAATAAAAAACATCTTCTTTATAAATGCTCAGCGACGGATTTCTTAACACGACACAGCGTACCTCACCACCACCTGGGCCCTTCATGTCTCATTCTCCTCTATTATCAGGATGGAGTATCTCCGGTTAGCAGGGGGACAGGGGTCTCACCCGGTGGTGGGGTGTATCAGGTCCGCCCGGTGGTGGGGCGGGAGACAGGGCGGCCGTGGGGCGGTGTGATCGTCCACCCGGCGGCAAGAAACCACCGCGGCGGCGAGGCTCCGGTGGGCAGACAGGTCTCACCCGGCCAGGGGCGAGGTGGAGCCACCCGGCCGCGGGGCAGAGGGGGACAGTCTCACCCGGTGCGGGCGAGGGGGACACTCGGTTGTGGGGCAGAGGTAATGTTCACCTGGCTGTGGGGCGAGGGGGATTCACCCATGAACGCCCAGGAACTTAATAAATCTTCCAGTGATTGCGCTACTTGTTACACTAGTGGAAATTTCAAACAGCCATGCCAGGAATATAATATATATATGCATATGATTACATGTGTGATAGAAATTTAAAAACTGGCCAAACATGGCTGTGACTATAATAGAACGCAGCGCTCATCAGCACAGATAAATTCGATCACTGAAAAATGGAAAATATTCATGCGCCATTTCAACCCATTGCCATCGGGAACCACAATGAGGTCGGCGTCGCACAGCCTACAGCTCTCGCCGAATCTTAATATTGCCTACTATCAAACGACACGGCGGGCAAAGCGCATTTCTTCTCAAGTCTCCCATCGATATTTTTTGCTGAGAAATATGAGATATCAGACGGAGCCATTATACACGGCTCGGCGATCACTGAACGCTTACCTAAAGCTGCATTACAGTACAAGCGCAGAAAGTCATCGACTCCCCACTTGTAATGACGTTAGCAAGACAAACTCAAAGTTTTCCCTGATTACACAGTCTTCATAGACGAAGAGCCCAGGCTACAAAAATGATCAGCACCACAGTGACAGCTTATGGACATTTGGGCGCGCCAAAAGAAAGAGCCGTAATGAATGCCTATTTTATTTCTGCTTTGTTGTAAAACATACCTAAAGTTTTTAGTGGCGCAGTAGGGGTGCCTGCTGGCCAGATACAGCCTCACGCCGAAAAGCATTTTACAAATTTCCGACTGGCAGCTGTGACCACAACTAGTGTAGCTTTATTCGTTCTTGTATGTGTATTTTAATGAAAGTTTGAGTTTCATCGTAACCATGGTCGCGAGCGCACTTCGAAATTCGCTCTGATCCCCCACAGCGGGAGCCAGTCCTTAAAACTCACCTCCTCAGCCGTAATGTCAATGAGGGGCTGCCGCCTGCTGTTTCCCGAAGTCTCATCATCTCCTGACCTTGAGTGAGATGATGTTTTGATCACCACACTGGCTTAGCATTCCTCATCTGTTTTGCTGTCTCGCTGCTGTTGGTAATCATCTCACAGCCAAGCTTGGAAGTTGAGGCGCAGCATGGCCGTCATGGGTGAACAGGGAGGCTGAGCACGTCACTCCTGTGGGGCCCTGATCAGCGTGCTGAGATGTTGCTCCTGCCTCGCTCTCTTCCGGGGGCGGCCTGCCGAAGCAGGACCCAGTTGCACAGTGGGGTTCAGACCAGCTTAACGATGAGTACCGAGGGTACTATGGCGGCCGAGCTGTAGTCAACGAAATTACCTTGCCATAGGGCAATTCTCTGTCCAAGAAAAGTGAGGATATGACAATGTCAGTGATCTATTGGGCGTGCTGCCTGAAGGGTCAGCAGACAGGTAAGGTGGAGGTGACAGTCCATGGCTGTGGCTGAATGCTCTCTTGAAGAATATGCGTCTATAGTAAACAGAAAAATTGTCCAGTCAGTATGCATATAATAATATTACTGAATAACACCTCCAGTTTCTAAACCGCTTAGCTCATGTCTGCATGGGCCAGGGGCGGCCCCAAATCCATCTTCTGTCATCAGGAAAGGCCGTCGCGCCATTCGCTCTCACCTCAACAGCTGTTTTTCGATCTGGGAACAGTTTCTGTCTCTTCAGCTGACAACCTCCTCAATGGGGCATTATTGTGAAAACGCACGCTGGCAACCCGGCCACGCAAAAATATTTGTTCCTCATGCGCACGTCGCGTCTGGAGCTCTGTTCCAGATCACCTGAGTTAAGAATTACTTAGCACGTCTAGAACATCCTAAAGCTTGATTCTGCACTTGCTTCGACGTTTAGCTCCATTGTTATAAACATGGCCTTTTGGAAGCTTGATGCAACCTTAGTTCTGCCGTACTTTCAGTCGAATTTTCTGTCGCTTGATGCAACTCCAAAGAACACAGCATTTCGAAAGCCAAACGCTGTTTTTGGTAAGTATGCATTTTTCCATGATCGAAGAACATCGTTATATCATTTATGTGGTAATTTTATGCTTGTGGACTCAACATAGCGGAGAAATATTGTTAATGATTGAGCGCCGCATTGCCTAGTGAACTGTTCTGTAACATTAAAAATGAATGTAACACATGCAGGGTAAAGTACCAGTTACACCATTGTGAATCCAAAAACAGTCGATTTAAAATGGAAGTATTTAAAAGCATGAAGTTATTACTGATGTACCACAGGGGACGAAACACAAGCATGTCACTCAAACGCCACTGTCAAATATGTGTTGGCAATTCTGTTCCATAAACAATACCACAAGTCTATATCTCGGCATGACAAAGGACACATTGAGCTGCACATTTTACCAGAATGTTCGTGCAGAGGGTTCGCTTATCTCGCGCTTGCTGATTGCATACCTTTTGCTCAACATGGCCATTCAAACGTTGTGTTGGTGCGGCCTGACATAAATATGCGCTAGCGTTTCGCCATAAAACATTTTAGAAATTCTCCCGCCGGCCAGATGAACAAGGTGTTTGCCATTTTGTTGACTTCATGCCACGTTGCCGCGGAGTTAAATATTTCAAGAATATCGCGCCATCTTTGATTGAGCGCGGGGGTGGCAAATTGCATCATCAAACGTTTGCGATCTGACCAGTCTTCAGTTATTCTCATTGCGCTACATAGTGAATACTACCTCGTCTTCAAGCGGGCCGGTGGTCGGTGGCCGCCTGGAAGCACGTGGGGACAGCAGACAAATAGAAGAGACGCCCTTAAACACACCACGTTTCAGCCAAAGGTTCGAAGATGCTTGAGATGCGGCTGGGGATGCCGCTTAAATGTCTTACTCATCGTCAGCCACGGGCAGAGAGTCTACCGGTCGGAAGTCAGTGTCTGGGTGGCACTGTATTACCCTGAAATTACATAGCCGGCAGCCGGAAGGAAATGGAGGAAACCGCTCTTCCCCGCATCTGCACTCCCTCCTTCCCATTTTCCGCATCTCAAGCTGCTAAAGCCATCTTACCACTTCTGCCTCAAGCATCTGCCTTCAACCTGTGAGTTTCGTCATTCTCTTCCTCCCGAACTCTCCTCCTCCTCTCCTCCTCTGCAGATGACTCGTCAACCATTTTGAAAGGAAGGTCGGTTTCCACATCCGACCTCGCTTGCTGGGTCAAACGGGCAATCGCTGGTTCGCTCACACGTGCAAGCTCTGACCTCTTCTCCCCTTCCTCCTCTCCAGATGAGCCTCGCTGCCTGTGGATCAGTCGGCCGCCCAAGGGCCTGCTCGCTGACCCTACCCCTCCTTCCTTCTCCAGACATTTCGCATTCCTCTGCCCGGCCATCAACTCATTCCTGATCGTTATTACTGCCTGTCTTCGCTATAGAGCTGCACTCTTCTGAAAAACATCTTCTCCGATCAACATCAGTATCTCTTTCTTCTCCAAAATCTTGAACCGGCAATGGGTTTGGCCAGCTTCGCTATCTTCAGAATGACCTTTCTGATCCAATGTCAGGTTTCAAGACCAGTCATCTCCCATGCCCACGCAGCTAATCCTCTCCTTTCCGCTCACCTGACCCATCGCCGCCCGATAGCCAGAATCATCGATTCTTCTCTCTCTCACTCCCGGCTGGGCATTCCTCGGCGTTCAATTTTCTTGATTATGCCCTACTGACGTCGCTTCCTACCAGGTGGAGGCGAGCTAGAATTGCGAGGGCTCAGTTCTAAAGAGTACACTGTCACTGGCTCTGTCATGCCACATGGTCTTCTCCTATCATTAAAAAGCAGTGTAGACGCACACACACATTTTCCCCTGATGAATAGGCTTAACGCATCTGCATGTCTGGCAGACATATCAGTGTGGATGACGGATCATCACTGGATGAGCTGCGCCGCTTCTCCGGAAGGACTGCCTTCCATGATCTCGCCATATCATGTTGACAACTCCCATTGTAAATTTTCTCCTTCCAGAAGCAGAACCTGGCGTGATCCTGGGATTAACAGACTTCCTGTCGCTCTCAACACAGGCCCGCTCCCTGTAGGCCTCATGCTCTGACACCGCAGAGTACTTACCTCGTTCACAACAGGAGCAGCCGCAGGTCCAGCAAGGCCTCATCTCTCCCTCGCCTGGATGCAGTAACCGCCAGCTGGCTGCCCCTGCCCGTGCCATTGCCCCTTACCGCTCACTGGCTTCCAGTTGAAGCCGCATCCGCTGCTGCATCATGGTGCTGCTCACGGAGCTGTGAGGGGAACGGCACTCAGCCCAGGCTTCTGATCAGTCCCACACTGGTGGGCAAATTGCCGTCTCACCTCTGAATGCTCGGCCTCTCACTGAGGAAGTGTTGTTCCCCTCACAAGAGCTTCCAGCCGCTGCTTTCTGGCTATTCTCACGTGGAACAAACTCTTCACACGCCAGAGCCAGCCGAGTTAACAATACCTTCCTCGAGCCTGAAATTCCTCACCTCTTCAGAATGCCCAGATAGATGTTGCCCTCTTCGCCTCCCTGCAGACGATGCACCACAAAGCGGCTCCACTGGATGCCCAGGTGTGAATTCACTGTTTGGGAAAAACAGTCAGATAAGAGCGTCTGCTAATGATCTAATGTAATGTAAATGTAAAATGCCGTGTTTCAAACCAGTCAGTTACATCAAATTATTATTTGCAATGACAGCCTAGGAACAAGGGTTAACTGCCTGTTCACAGCACGACAGACGCTTCGCATCGATCTGGGGCAACCTTAAAATAAACACTAGCCAACACTAGGCATTACCCAGCAGGCAAAGAAAGGTGTTTAGTTTCAGCAGAATGCGCCTAGCTCCGTTCGCCACCATCCTCCTGGGAGCGCCTGCCACGCCATTCCTTTCCGACGCCTCCCACTCCTCAACATGGGATACCTTCTGCTCGCATCTCTCCTGCCAGTTTACTCCGAGGGACGCCATCCCACTTCCTTACACATGGGGTGCTCTCGCATCTCTTCTGACACATGGGGTGCCTACCGCATCTTCCCACACGGGCCCCCATCTCTCTGATAACAGGGTGCCTGATAGCCCACATCTCTTCCCTGACACTTCCAGCCGCATCTCTCCCTGATACGCTGGAGATGCTCAGTTACCGCATCTCTTTCCTGATACCATGGGACACTACGATCTTCCTGATACACATGGGGTGCCTTTACCGCATCTCTTCCCGAGCGTCATGGGACGTTCGTTGAGCCACATCTTCCGCACTCTGACATGGGGTGCCTCCGCATCTTCCTGATACACGGGGTGCTTCTGGTTTCCCGCATCCTTCCCGATACACAAGGCTCGATATCCCCTCTCCTGACATGGGGTGCCTTCACCGCTATCTCTCGACACATAAAAGCCTCAGTCCTCGCACTCTCCTGACAATGGGTGCCTTTCATTCGGGGTGTTTTCTACCCCATGATCTTCCTGATACCATGAGCGCCTTTCACGCCCGCCCATCTCCCCGACACGGTGCCTCACCGCACTTGGGTGCCTGCTACGCTATTCTCCCCATGGCCACGGTGCCTCACCGCCATCTTCCCCGATACCATCGGCTCGCGACATGGGGTGCTCTACCGCGATTTTCCCGATATGCTTACTCTCACACTTCTTCCTGATATTACCAAAGCTTTTTACCGGCATGATACATGTTTCTACCGCATCTTCTCGACACAGGTGCCACTTCATCTCTTCTGGGTGCTTTATTCTCAAGACGATACCATGGGGATGCTCGGGCAGTTCCCTCAAGATCTCTCGACATGGGGTGCTACTGCCATCTTCTCTTCGATAATACTGGGTGCCTTTCTTACCACTCTCCTGACATGGGGTGCCTTACCCGCATTCTCCGAGGGGTACTATTCAGTTACTTCTGATAGCCATAGTGCTCGCATCTTCTCCCGATACATGGGGTCTTTCCCCGATAATATAATGCGTCAATATCTCACATCTCCCGATACATGGGGTGCCTTTCACCGCATGATGTGGTGCTTTCTACGCCCGCATTCTCTGATACATGGGGTGCCTATTACCCGCACTCTCCCGACACACTCCTCGGCTGCGCCTCGCCTCAAAGCATCTTCCTGAGCACATGGGTGTCCCCGCGTAGGCCTTCTCCCGACAGCGGGGATGCTCATCCCGCATCTCCTGACACACATGGGTGCTCTTCTGCCTCCCCGAACCTCTCCCGATAAATACAAGTGCTCGTTATCCCGCCATCTCTCCTCCTGACCACTCACTCCCGATAGCCACCCGCATCTCCGATAACATGGGGTGCCTCACCCGCATTTCCCGACATCCGCATCTTCCTGATAACATAGTGCTTTCACCGCATGTTTTCTACCGAAGATCTCCTGATACCATGGTGCACTTTCCGATAACATAGTTGTCTGCTGCCCTCAAGAATCATGGGGCGCTTCTACCGCATCTACTCCCTGACATGGGATTTTCACACCACATGGCACCCACCGCATTCTGATTCTACCGCATCTCTCCTGATACCATGGGATGCTGTGCCATTCTCGCATTCAAGTAGCTACTGCCATGATAGCCAGGCTTGCCTCAGTTTTCCTGATACACAAGGTTTTCTACCTCTCCTCATCTCCCTGATACATGGGGTGCCTCACTCCGCATCTGACATATGGTGTTTTCTACTCCGCATCTCTTGACATGCATCTCTCAAGATCTTCCCGATACATGGGCACACACCATCTTCCCAGATAAACATAATGCCCCGCCATCTTCCGATAGTTTACCCGCACTTCCCGATAGCCATGTGGGGTATTCCCCGCATTCTGATACATGGGGCCTACCCTCATCGATAACATGGGGTGCCTTCTACACTTCTCCGATATGGGGTGCCTATCTCCAGCATCTCTCCCTGCTCTTCACCCCGCATCCTTCCTGGCCTTTGCTCATGGGTGCCTTCTACTCCCCGAAGCCTCTCTGACATGGGGTGCTTACCTCCTGGCGCCTGTCCTGACACATGGGATGCCTTCTGCCTGCACTCATAGCCATGTCATCCGCCGCCATCTCCTCACTCCCACGGGTACCTCCGGCCATCATGTCTTCTACCGCCCAAGATTTCTCCGACATAGCCTTTCTACCCGCACCCTGACATGGGGCACCGCATCTTCCCTGATAACAGGCAATTTCTATCTTCCTCCCGGTGCCTGTTACCCCATTTCGGGGTGCCTACACTCCGCATCTCTCCAGCATCCGCCATACCACTTCCTGACACATGGGGCTCCAGTCCCTTCCCTGATATACATAGTTTTCACCGCCTTCCTGATAGCAGGGCTATCCAAGCATCTTCCTCTGACATGGGGGTGCCTCCCGCACCTCCGGATAGCCATGCAAAGACTTTCCTGACACATGGGGCAAGCCTTTCTCCCTGCACTTGGGATGCTACTCCTCGCACTCACTGATAATGCCAGCCATTTCCATGTTGTCTGTGCCCTCCAGGTATGGCTCAAGCGGGAGTGCCCAGTGGGCCGATGTGCCCACTGCCAGCTCACCTGCCTCCCACAGCCCGGGGAAATTAGACAAAGATTGCCTGCCTGGTCATCACACTGATTTGCATAGCAGGAGTCACAGCCGAACGCTGTGATGCAGGAGAGCCAGGGATGATGTCACAGACGATGAGAATGACAAAAGAGATAAAGTGATAGGAGATCAGAGATGCTTAAATGACTATTCTACAGTATGCAGTATACAGTATGTAGTATACAGTATGTAGTATACAGTATTGAATAGTCATTTTAAACATCTCTGGTCTCTATCACTTTATCTCTTTTTCTGTCATTCTCATCGTCTTACTCTGTGACTGACTCTATCAGCCCTGCTCTCCTGCATCACAGCGTTCAAACAATGACTCCTGCTATGCAAATCAGTGTGATGATTGACAGGCATTGTCTTTGTCCCCAGGCTGTCTCTGTTCCCAGGCTGTGGGAGGAAGCAGATGAACTGTGCATCTGTGGACACGACACATCGGCCCTCCCTGGTGCCTCCCGCTCTGAGCCATACCATCCTGGAGGCACAGACCACCCCCTGAGCTGCTGCTTTGCTCAAATGGCAGACTGGCATTATCAGTGGAGATGCGGGGGTAGCAGGCATCCCACGGTATCAGAAGAGATGCAGGGGGAGAAGGCACCCCATGGTATCAGGAGAGATGCGGGGGTAGAAGGCACCCCATGGTATCCGGAGAGGTGCAGGGGTAGAAGGCACCCCATGGTATCAGGAGAGGTGCGGGGATAGTAGGCAGCCCATGGTATCAGGAAAGATGCGGGGTAGAAGGCACCCCATGGTATCAGGAGAGATGCGGTGTAGAAAACACCCCATGGTATCAGGAGAGGTGTGCGGATAGAAGGCACCCCGTGGTATCAGGAGAGATGCGGGGGTAGTAGGCACCCCATGGTATCAGGAGAGATGCGGGGTAGTAGGCACCCCATGGTATCAGGAGAGATGAGGGGTAGAAGCCACCCCATGGTATCAGGAAAGATGCGGGGTAGAAGGCACCCCATGGTATCAGGAGAGGGGTGCGGGGGATAGAAGGCACCGTGGAATCAGGAGAGGTGCAAAGTGGGATAGCAGGCACCCCATGGTATCAGGAGAGGGTGTAGAAGGCATCCCATGGTATCAGGATAGACGCGGGGGTAGAAGGCACCCCATGGCATCAGGAGAGGTTCAGGGGTAGAAGGCACCCCATGGTATCAGGATGCGGGGATAGCAGGCATCCCATGGTATCAGGAGAGATGCAGGGGTAGAAGGCACCCCATGGTATCGGGAGATGCTGGGATAGAAGGCACCCTATGGTATCAGAGAGGTGCGGGGGTAGAAGGCACCCCATGGTATCAGGAGAGGCGGGGTAGTAGGCACCCCCATGGTATCAAGAGATGCGGGGGTAGAAGGCACCCCATGGCATCAGGAGATGCGGGGTAGAAGGCACCCCATGGTATCAGGAGATGCGGGTAGCAGGCAGCCCATGGTATCAGGAAAGATGCGGGGGTAGTAGGCACCCCATGGTATCAGGAGAGATGCGGGGGTAGGGAGGCACCCCATGGTATCAAGAGATGCGGGGGTAGAAGGCACCCCATGGTATCAGGAGATGCGGGGTAGAAGGCACCCCATGGTATCAGGAGAGATGAGGGGGTAGAAGGCACGCAATGGTATCAGGAGATGCGGGGGTGAAGGCACCCCATGGTATCAGGAGGCGGGGGTAGAAGGCACCCCATGGTATCAGGAGATGCGGGGATAGCAGGCATCCCATGGTATCAGGGAGATGCGGGGGAAGGCACCCATAGAAGGCACACCCATGGTATCAGGAGGTGCGGGTGTAGAAGGCATCCCATGGTATCAGGATGATGCGAGTGAAGGCACCATAGTATCAGGAGAGTTGCGGGGACAGCAGGCAGCCCATGGTATCAGGAAAGATGCGGGGGTAGAATGCACCCCATGGTATCAGGAGAGATGCGGGGGTAGAAGGCACCCCATGGTATCAGGAGAGATGCGGGGGTAGAAGGCACCCCATGGTATCAGGAAAGATGCGGGGTAGAAGGCACCCCATGGTATCAGGAGAGATGCGGGGTAGAAGGCACCCCATGGTATCAGGAGAGATGCGGGGTAGAAGGCACCCCATGGTATCAGGAGAGGTGCGGGGATAGAAGGCACCCCGTGGAATCAGGAGAGGTGCGGGGATAGCAGGCACCCCATGGTATCAGGAGAGGTTCAGGGGTAGAAGGCACCCCATGGTATCAGGAGAGATGCGGGGATAGCAGGCATCCCATGGTATCAGGAGAGATGCAGGGGTAGAAGGCACCCCATGGTATCGGGAGAGATGCTGGGGTAGAAGGCACCCCATGGTATCAGGAGAGGTGCGGGGGTAGAAGGCACCCCATGGTATCAGGAGAGGTGCGGGGTAGTAGGCACCCCATGGTATCAAGAGAGATGCGGGGGTAGAAGGCACCCCATGGTATCAGGAGAGATGCGGGGTAGAAGGCACCCCATGGTATCAGGAGAGATGCGGGGTAGCAGGCAGCCCATGGTATCAGGAAAGATGCGGGGGTAGTAGGCACCCCATGGTATCAGGAGAGATGCGGGGGTAGGAGGCACCCCATGGTATCAAGAGAGATGCTTGGGTAGAAGGCACCCCATGGTATCAGGAGAGATGCGGGGTAGAAGGCACCCCATGGTATCAGGAGAGATGAGGGGGTAGAAGGCACCCCATGGTATCAGGAGAGGTGCGGGGGTAGAAGGCACCCCATGGTATCAGGAGAGATGCGGGGATAGCAGGCATCCCATGGTATCAGGAGAGATGCGGGGGTAGAAGGCACCCCATGGTATCAGGAGAGATGCGGGGGTAGAAGGCACCCCATGGTATCAGGAGAGATGCGGGGGTAGAAGGCACCCCATGGTATCAGGAAAGATGCGGGGTAGAAGGCACCCCATGGTATCAGGAGAGATGCGGGGTAGAAGGCACCCCATGGTATCAGGAGAGATGCGGGGTAGAAGGCACCCCATGGTATCAGGAGAGGTGCGGGGATAGAAGGCACCCCGTGGTATCAGGAGAGGTGCGGGGATAGAAGGCACCCCATGGTATCAGGAGAGGTGCGGGGATAGCAGGCACCCCATGGTATCAGGAGAGATGCGGGGGTAGAAGGCACCCCATGGTATCAGGAGAGATGCGGGGGTAGAAGGTATCCCATGGTATCAGGAGAGATGCTGGGGTAGAAGGCACCCCATGGTATCAGGAGAGGTGCGGGGATAGAAGGCACCCCGTGGTATCAGGAGAGGTGCGGGGATAGAAGGCACCCCATGGTATCAGGAGAGATGCGGGGTAGAAGGCACCCCATGGTATCAGGAGAGGTGCGGGGATATCAGGCACCCCATGGTATCAGGAGAGATGCGGGGGTAGAAGGCACCCCGTGGTATCAGGAGAGGTGCGGGGGTAGAAGGCACCCCATGGTATCAGGAGAGGTGCGGGGGTAGAAGGCACCCCATGGTATCAGGAGAGGTGCGGGGATAGCAGGCATCCCATGGTATCAGGAGAGATGCGGGGGTAGAAGGCACCCCATGGTATCAGGAGAGATGCGGGGGTAGAAGGTATCCCATGGTATCAGGAGAGATGCGGGGGTAGCAGGCATCCCATGGTATCAGGAGAGATGCGGGGATAGCAGGCATCCCATGGTATCAGGAGAGATGTGGGGATATCAGGCACCCATGGTATCAGGAGAGATGCGGGGGTAGAAGGCACCCCGTGGTATCAGGAGAGGTGCGGGGGTAGAAGGCACCCCATGGTATCAGGAGAGGTGCGGGGGTAGAAGGCACCCCATGGTATCAGGAGAGGTGCGGGGATAGCAGGCATCCCATGGTATCAGGAGAGATGCGGGGGTAGAAGGCACCCCATGGTATCAGGAGAGATGCGGGGGTAGAAGGTATCCCATGGTATCAGGAGAGATGCGGGGGTAGCAGGCATCCCATGGTATCAGGAGAGATGCGGGGATAGCAGGCATCCCATGGTATCAGGAGAGATGTGGGGATAGCAGGCAAACTAAACACATTCTAGACAAACTAAACACCTTCTTTGCCTGCTTTGGGTTGAAAAGGTAGCCTAGTGGTTAGCCTAGTGTTATCCCAGTAATTTTAAGGTTGCTAGATCGAATGCAAGAGCGGACAAGGTCACAATCTGTCGTTCTTTCCTTGAACAGGCAGTTAACCCACTGTTCCTAGGCTGTCATTGTAAATAATAATTTGTTCTTAACTGACTTGGTTGGAAATTTTAACATTTTACATTTACATTACATTTAAGTCATTTAGCAGACGCTCTTATCCAGAGCGACTTACAAATTGGTGCGTTCACCTTAAGACATCCAGTGGAACAGCCACTTTACAATAGTGCATCTAAATCTTTTAAGGGGGGTGAGAAGGATTACTTTATCCTATCCTAGGTATTCCTGAAAGAGGTGGGGTTTCAGGTGTCTCCGGAAGGTGGTGATTGACTCCGCTGTCCTGGCGTCGTGAGGGAGTTTGTTCCACCATTGGGGGGCCAGAGCAGCGAACAGTTTTGACTGGGCTGCGCGGGAACTGTACTTCCTCAGTGGTAGGGAGGCGAGCAGGCCAGAGGTGGATGAACGCAGTGCCCTTGTTTGAGTGTAGGGCCTGATCAGAGCCTGGAGGTACTGAGGTGCCGTTCCCCTCACAGCTCCGTAGGCAAGCACCATGGTCTTGTAGCGGATGCGAGCTTCAACTGGAAGCCAGTGGAGAGAGCGGAGGAGTTGTAGGGGTTTAATGGCACAGGCAGGGAGCCCAGCCAACAGCGAGTTGCAGTAATCCAGACGGGAGATGACAAGTGCCTGGATTAGGACCTGCGCTGCTTCCTGTGTGAGGCAGGGTCGTACTCTGCGGATGTTGTAGAGCATGAACCTACAAGAACGGGCCACCGCCTTGATGTTAGTTGAGAACGACAGGGTGTTGTCCAGGATCACGCCAAGGTTCTTAGCGCTCTGGGAGGAGGACACAATGGAGTTGTCAACCGTGATGGCGAGATCATGGAAAGGCAGTCCTTCCCCGGGAGGAAGAGCAGCTCCGTCTTGCCGAGGTTCAGCTTGAGGTGGTGATCCGTCATCCACACTGATATGTCTGCCAGACATGCAGAGATGCGATTCGCCACCTGGTCATCAGAAGGGGAAAGGAGAAGATTAATTGTGTGTCGTCTGCATAGCAATGATAGGAGAGACCATGTGAGGTTATGACAGAGCCAAGTGACTTGGTGTATAGCGAGAATAGGAGAGGGCCTAGAACAGAGCCCTGGGGGACGCCAGTGGTGAGAGCGCGTGGTGAGGAGACAGATTCTCGCCACGCCACCTGGTAGGAGCGACCTGTCAGGTAGGGCGCAATCCAAGCGTGGGCCGCGCCGGAGATGCCCAACTCGGAGAGGGTGGAGAGGAGGATCTGATGGTTCACAGTATCGAAGGCAGCCGATAGGTCTAGAAGGATGAGAGCAGAGGAGAGAGAGTTAGCTTTAGCAGTGCGGAGGGCCTCCGTGATACAGAGAAGAGCAGTCTCAGTTGAATGACTAGTCTTGAAACCTGACTGATTTGGATCAAGAAGGTCATTCTGAGAGAGATAGCGGGAGAGCTGGCCAAGGGCGGCACGTTCAAGAGTTTTGGAGAGAAAAGAAAGAAGGGATACTGGTCTGTAGTTGTTGACATCGGAGGGATCGAGTGTAGGTTTTTCAGAAGGGGTGCAACTCTCGCTCTCTTGAAGACAGAAGGGACGTAGCCAGCGGTCAGGGATGAGTTGATGAGCGAGGTGAGGTAAGGGAGAAGGTCTCCGGAAATGGTCTGGAGAAGAGAGGAGGGAATAGGGTCAAGCGGGCAGGTTGTTGGGCGGCCGGCCGTCACAAGACGCGAGATTTCATCTGGAGAGAGAGGGGAGAAAGAGGTCAGAGCACAGGGTAGGGCAGTGTGAGCAGAACCAGCGGTGCCGTTTGACTTAGCAAACGAGGATCGGATGTCGTCGACCTTCTTTTCAAAATGGTTGACGAAGTCATCTGCAGAGAGGGAGGAGGGGGAGGGAGGAGGATTCAGGAGGGAGGAGAAGGTGGCAAAGAGCTTCCTAGGGTTAGAGGCAGATGCTTGGAATTTAGAGTGGTAGAAAGTGGCTTTAGCAGCAGAGACAGAAGAGGAAAATGTAGAGAGGAGGGAGTGAAAGGATGCCAGAGTCCGCAGGGAGGCGAGTTTTCCTCCATTTCCGCTCGGCTGCCCGGAGCCCATTATAATAATTTCAGGATAATACAGTGCCACAGACACGGCCCGCTAACAAGGACGGTAGACTCTCCTTCTCCGTGGCTGGCGTGAGTAAGACATTTAAACGGCATCCCTAGCCGCATCCTCAAAGCATGCGCAGAACTAGCTGGCTGGCTGGCTGGTGTGTTTAAGGACATCTCTTCCTATCCCAGTCTGCTGTCCCCACATGCTTCAAGATGGCCACCATTGTTCCTGTACCCAAGAAGGCAAAGGTAGGTGAACAAAATGACTTTCACCATGTAGCACTCACCTCTGTCATCATGAAGTGCTTTGAGAGACTAGTCAAGGATCTTAAACCTGTTGACGGTACAGGTTTACCACCCCCCCACGCTCAACTCAAAAGATGGCGCACAGAATGCAAAAATATTCTTAGAAATATTTAACCTCCACACATTAACACATTAACAAGTCCAATAGCTCAAATGAAAGATAAACACCTTGTTCATCTAGCCAGCAAGTCAGATTTCTAAAATGTTTTATGGCGAAAACATAGCACGTATTTATGTCAAACCACCACCAAAGACACAACTAATTTGAATAGCCATGTTGAACAAAAGATGCAATCAACAAACGCAGGATTAAACTCTTAAGTCGACCCTCTACTTTTTCGAACATTCTGTTAAAAATCGTGCAACATTTCAGCGCCCTGCTACTCATGCCAGGAATATAGACCCAATAGTGATGTTTATGGGACATCTAGGAGTGCCAACAAAGAAGATGGTCAAAGGTAATGAATGTTTTATATTTTATTGGTGCGTTTAGTGTAGCGCCGACTATGCTAATTATTTTGTTTACGTCCCCTGCGGGTCTTTTGGGGTGTTACATGCTATCAGATAATAGCTTCTCATGCTTTCGCCAAAAAGCATTTTAAAAATCTGACTTGTTGCCTGGATTCACAATGAGTGTAGCTTTAATTCACTACCCTGCATGTGTTACATTCATTTTTAATGTTACAGAATTCGTTCACTAGGCAATAATATGAGACGGCGCTCAGACATTAGCAATATTTCTCCGCTATGTTGGAGTCCACAAAAACATAAAATTACCACATAAATATTCTCTTTGATGTTCTTCGATCAGAAGTCGTGGAAGGAGTCATACTTACCAAAACAGCGTTTTGGCTTTCAAGTCTGTGTCTTTGGGTTATCAAACGCGACAATTCGGCTGAAATGCAAGCCAAAATTCTAGGGTTAACGCATCAAAACTTCAAATTACATATTATATGTCGACTAAACTGGTCAAACTAAGTGCAGAATCAAGCTTGGATGTTCTAAGCGTCTTGAAAACAATTCTCCTTCGAACAGACAAACTGACATACGTTTGGTGAATCCTGGAACAAAGAGAGCTCCAGACGCGACGTCATGAGAGTGCATGTATTTTTAACATTGACCCGAAGGTTTAGCCCGCCAAAGGGTGAGGCGTGCGATTTTCACAATGAAATGCCCCATTGAAAGGAGACATCGCTGAAGAGATAGAAACTGTTCCCAGATCCGTAGCTGGTTGGGAAGGGTGGGGGCGATGACGTCAAAGTTGGCCCAACTTTACAGTGACAAGAGATAGTTTGGGAGAATGGCTGCCCTGAGAGTTGTGCTTTACATACAGACATAATTTAAACGGTTTTAGAAACTTTAGAGTGTTTTCTATTCAATAATAATTATTATATGCATATATTAGCAATTTTGGACAGATTTTTTTTCTGTTTACTATGGGCACGCAATTCTTCCAAAGGGGGCAGTATTCAGCCTAGCCATGACAGGATATCACCTCCACCTTACCTGTCACCCTTGACCCACTTCAATTTGCTTACCGCCCCAATAGGTCCACTGACGATGCAATCGCCATCACTCTGCACACTGCCCTAACCCATCTGGACAAGAGGAATACCTATGTAAGAATGCTGTTCATTGACTACAGCTCAGCATTCAACACCATAGTACCCTCCGAACTCATCATTAAGCTGGAGTCCCTGGGTCTGAACCCCCCCTGTGCAACTGGGTCCTGGAGTTCCTGACGGGCCGCCCCCAGGTGGTGAAGGTAGGAAACAACATCTCAACTTCGCTGATCCTCAATACTGGGGCCCCACAAGGGTGTGTGCTCAGCCCCTTCCTGTACTCCCTGTTCACCCATGACTGCGTGGCCATGCACGCCTCTAACTCAAACACAACAGTAGTGGGGCATGATTACCAACAACGACGAGACAGCCTACAGAGTAGATGAGGGCTCTCGTAGTGTGGTGTCAGGAAACATCATCTCACTCAAAGTCAACAAAACAAAGGAGATGATCGTGGACTTCAGGAAACAGCAGAGGCAGCAGCCCCTATCCACATTGACGGTACAGTAGTGGAGAAGGTGAAAAGTTTTAAAACTTGTTAGGGACTAGCTCCCGCTGTGGGGATCAAATCAGCGGAAATTTCAAGTGCGCCACGTATAGTTTTTGATAAAACTCAAACTTTCATTAAAATACACATACAAGGTACTGAATTAAAGCTACACTCGTTGTGAATCTAGCTACCGAGTCAGATTTGTAAAATGCTTTTCGGCGAAAGCATGAGAAGCTATTATCTGATAGCAGGCACCCCCAAAGTACTGCAACGCCACTTAAAACGACAGATTTTGCGGTAGCCGGCACAACCCAAAACGCAGAAATAAAATATAAAACATTCATTACCTTTGACGAGCTTCTTTCTTGGCACTCCTAGATGTCCCATAAACATCACTATTGGGTCTTTTTTTTCGATTAAATCGGTCCATATATAGCCTAGATATCGATCTATGAAGACTGTGTAATCAAGGAAAAACTGAGTTTGATAGCACAACGTCATTTTTTAAATTAAAAAGTCGATGATAAACTTTCACAAAACACTTCGAAATACTTTTGTAATGCAACTTTAGGTATTAGTAAACGTTAATATTCTATCAAAATGATCACGGGTCGATGTATATTCAATAGCTCCACGTCCTGATATCATGTCCAAATATTTCTCAACCAAAATATCCGGTCGGAGACCGGAAGAAATACGCTGCCTCGTGTCCGTTTGACCAAGAAACAAATCGTAGGCAAATGACAAGACTGTTGACATCGTGTGGAAGCTGTAGGTATTGCAACCTCGGCCTCATTTAATGTGGTTCCCATTCAACAATGGGTTGAAGTGGCGCATGGATATATTTTCCCATTTTCAGTGATCAGATTTATCTGTGCTTTTCGATGAAACGCACGTTCTGTTATAGTCACAGCCATGATTTAACCAGTTTTCGAAAACGTCAGAGTGTTTTCTATCCACACATACTAATCATATGCATATACTATATTATATTCCTGGCATGAGCAGCAGGACACTGACATGTTTTTTAACAAAAAGCTGCGCATAATCCTTAAGAGGATTTATTAAGTTCCTGGGCGTTCACGGACAAACTGACCCTGTCCCCCTCACCCCACAACCAGGTGAGACCCTGTCCCCCTCACCCCACAACCAGGTGAGACCCTGTCCCCCTCACCCCACCACCAGGTGAGACCCTGTCCCCCTCACCCCACAACCAGGTGAGACCCTGTCCCCCTCACCCCACAACCAGGTGAGACCCTGTCCCCCTCACCCCACCACCAGGTGAGACCCTGTCCCCTCACCCCACCACCAGGTGAGACCCTGTCCCCCTCACCCCACCACCAGGTGAGACCCTGTCCCCCTCACCCCACAACCAGGTGAGACCCTGTCTCCCTCACCCCACCACCAGGCGAGACCCTGTCCCCCTCACCCCACCACCAGGTGAGACCCTGTCCCCCTCACCCCAACACCAGGATACTCCATCCTATTAATAGAGGAGGGGTAGAGTTATAGAGGGTTGGGTGGTGGTGGGGTGCATGGTGTCGTGGCAGAATCAGAATCCTTTAGGTAACATTTATAAAGAAGATGTTTTTATTATTATTTTCATAAGCATGCTTATGTGGCTCAGAGAGGGAGAGGTCTTATCTGTGAATGTGTGTGTAACTATTCCTAAACCATGTGAGGGGATGGTGTGATTAATGGGGAACCAGTTAGGTGGCTCCACAATGTCTGTGTGCCAGTCACGTCTCTCTGTAAGCTTGTCCAGGAGGGGTTGTATTTGATATATGCCATTGGATGAGGTAATGTTTTTGGTTCTAAGTGGTACCAAGAATGAGATAAGAGCTTTGGTTTAGGAGACCAAACTGAACGATAATTTATAGCTAATGCTATAAATTATGGGATACCCTTTTTTCTGGTAAAAGGTTCTTTGTATAATGTTCCTAAGATCTGTTATTCGTCATGTGAGTTTTGATGGGTGTGTCTTTGCTATAAATGATACTAAGGACTATTTTGTAAGTACTCTCAGAGAATTAATTTATGGACACTGAATTGATCTGAGAGTCACAGGGCTATGGTGAAGCTCGTGTAATTAAAGATTAACTTTATGATCAAATCAAATCAAATCAAATGTATTTATATAGCCCTTCGTACATCAGCTGATATCTCAAAGTGCTGTACAGAAACCCAGCCTAAAACCCCAAACAGCAAACAATGCAGGTGTAAAAGCACGGTGGCTAGGAAAAACTCCCTAGAAAGGCCAAAACCTAGGAAGAAACCTAGAGAGGAACCAGGCTATGTGGGGTGGCCAGTCCTCTTCTGGCTGTGCCGGGTAGAGATTATAACAGAACATGACCAAGATGTTCAAATGTTCATAAATGACCAGCATGGTCGAATAATAATAAGGCAGAACAGTTGAAACTGGAGCAGCAGCACAGTCAGGTGGACTGGGGACAGCAAGGAGTCATCGTGTCAGGTAGTCCTGGGGCACGGTCCTAGGGCTCAGGTCCTCCGAGAGAGAGAAAGAAAGAGAGAATTAGAGAGAGCATATGTGGGGTGGCCAGTCCTCTTCTGGCTGTGCCGGGTGGAGATTATAACAGAACGTGGCCAAGATGTTCAAATGTTCATAAATGACCAGCATGGTTGAATAATAGTAGGGCAGAACAGTTGAAACTGGAGCAGCAGCATGGCCAGGTGGACTGGGGACAGCAAGGAGTCATCATGTCAGGTAGTCCTGGGGCATGGTCCTAGGGCTCAGGTCCTCCGAGAGAGAGAAGAAAGAGAGAAGGAGAGAATTAGAGAACGCACACTTAGATTCACACAGGACACCGAATAGGACAGGAGAAGTACTCCAGATATAACAAACTGACCCTAGCCCCCCGACACATAAACTACTGCAGCATAAATACTGGAGGCTGAGACAGGAGGGGTCAGGAGACACTGTGGCCCCATCCGTGGACACCCCCGGACAGGGCCAAACAGGAAGGATATAACCCCACCCACTTTGCCAAAGCACAGCCCCCACACCACTAGAGGGATATCTTCAACCACCAACTTACCATCCTGAAACAAGGCCGAGTATAGCCCACAAAGATCTCCGCCACGGCACAACCCAAGGGGGGGGCGCCAACCCAGACAGGCTGACCACAACAGTGAATCAACCCACTCAGGTGACGCACCCCCTCCAGGGACGGCATGAGAGAGCCCCAGTAAGCCAGTGACTCAGCCCCTGTAATGGGTTAGAGGCAGAGAATCCCAGTGGAAAGAGGGGAACCAGCCAGGCAGAGACAGCAAGGGCGGTTCGTTGCTCCAGAGCCTTTCCGTTCACCTTCACACTCCTGGGCCAGACTACACTCAATCCATATGACCCACTGAAGAGATGAGTCTTCAGTAAAGACTTAAAGGTTGAGACCGAGTTTGCGTCTCTGACATGGGTAGGCAGACCGTTCCATAAAAATGGAGCTCTATAGGAGAAAGCCCTGCCTCCAGCTGTTTGCTTAGAAATTCTAGGGACAATTAGGAGGCCTGCGTCTTGTGACCGTAGCGTACGTGTAGGTATGTACGGCAGGACCAAATCAGAGAGATAGGTAGGAGCAAGCCCATGTAATGCTTTGTAGGTTAGCAGTAAAACCTTGAAATCAGCCCTTGCTTTGACAGGAAGCCAGTGTAGAGAGGCTAGCACTGGAGTAATATGATCACATTTTTTGGTTCTAGTCAGGATTCTAGCAGCCGTATTCAGCACTAATGATAACTCTGACTTGTGTGTGGTTTGCTCTCTCATGGATTTTGGTAATACAGGACATTTCCACGACAATGGGGTGAGCAGGAGGGCGTAGGTCGGATCTGAGGGGGCCTAAATGGGGTGTGGGCATGGTTGATGTGGGGGTGTTGATTGGTTGGGGTTGGGGTGTGGATGTGGCTGGGGGTGCTGTGGTCTGGATGTAATTCCTCTTGGCGTGGGTCCTCTATGTGTAGGTCCAGGGGGGGGGGTCCCGCAGGTCTGGGAGGGTGTCTCGCTGGTCTGGGTGGGGTGTCTATTGATCTGTTGCTCCTGTGTGTAGTGTTGGGGATATGTTTGAGAGCGATGTCCTTTAGAGTCCGGGCAAAGGTGGGCACGGCTGCCTTGTAGAGGTGGACCTGGTCATAGAGGCTGTTCAAGTCCAGGGTGGAGTGGTGGGCCAGGAAAACATTTGGTTTTGAGGCACAGTCATGGGGAAATACTTGCGTTTACTCGCTGTATTGTGGCATTGTGGCAGGGTGGACGTCTTTTCGTGATAGCAGGGTCGAGATAACTTGTGCGTTGGGGAAAGTAGAAGAAGCTTTTTCAATCCCTCCCTTCAGTGCTGTGGCCACCCTTTCCTGCTGTGTTCTCAGGTCTTTTGTGCCTTTGTGTATTATTATGTGGCTAGGTGAACCTAGGTGGTCCTCAGACAGAAGGTCTAGGGCGCGCTGGGTGTTTGGACACCAGAGTTTAGACAGAGTACAGAGTTTTCTGTATTTCCCATTTAAGTCCATAGCGAGAACAATCTGCGCCTTGAGTATGTCCTCAGTGGGTGTGGGGGGGTTGTCAGGAGGGCTATCAGGGTGGCTGACAGGGGGGGTGCTCAGAGGGGGTGAGAGCCGCTGGGCTTGGGGTTTTTCTTTTGTCTGTTCTGCTGTGGTGTCGTCTCTATGGTCAGGGTCTGGTGTGGACTGTTCTGCTGTGGTATCGAGACTTTTGTCGGGTGCTGAGGTGAGCTGTTCTGCTGGCTTCTCTGTGGGCTTGGCCACCTCTCTAGTGGGTTGTTCTCTGTCACACACCATCTCCCTCAACCTCTCCTCCAGCAGTCTGATCCTCTCCTCTATTGCTCTGTTCTTCTCCTGCCCCTGCTCTTTCTCCTGTTGAAGTTGTCTCACCACTGTCCAGAGTGCAGATATGTCTCTCTCCACCTCCAGCTCTCCGGGTCTGGTTAAGGGGGTGTTGTTGTGCTGGACTGTTGTCTGGGTCTGTGCAGACTGGAGTGTAATCACCTGCTGTTCCAGCTCCACCTGCCTTACCTCCAGCTGGTGAATTTATCCTTCATTTCAATGAGAGGGTAGTACTCTGTGCTGGGAGATTGACCTTCCGCTGGGGGTTGCTCGTCTGTGGGGCTATATAATGAAGAGGTCTGGTCTGACCCGCTCGGGGTGGGGGTGTCTTTCTCAAGGGAGAGCTTCTCCTGCTGGGCTAATTCTTTGATTAGGTGAAAGTCCAGCTGAAACTGTTTGGGGTTACTCTGTACCATTACTGTTCCAGACTTATATAGATTTATATTAGCTGACTCAGGGTCCTCGTTGTCAAGTATCCTGAGTTTCCAACCCTCGTTAACCCCCCCTCTCTTAACATTTACATTTACATTTAAGTCATTTAGCAGACGCTCTTATCCAGAGCGACTTACAAATTGGTGCGTTCACCTTAAGACATCCAGTGGAACAGCCACTTTACAATAGTGCATCTAAATCTTTTAAGGGGGGTGAGAAGGATTACTTTATCCTATCCTAGGTATTCCTGAAAGAGGTGGGGTTTCAGGTGTCTCCGGAAGGTGGTGATTGACTCCGCTGTCCTGGCATCGTGAGGGAGTTTGTTCCACCATTGGGGGGCCAGAGCAGCGAACAGTTTTGACTGGGCTGCGCGGGAACTGTACTTCCTCAGTGGTAGGGAGGCGAGCAGGCCAGAGGTGGATGAACGCAGTGCCCTTGTTTGGGTGTAGGGCCTGATCAGAGCCTGGAGGTACTGAGGTGCCGTTCCCCTCACAGCTCCATAGGCAAGCACCATGGTCTTAACAAAGGGGTAGTGTGCTAATATAGCACTGTGCCATGCCAGGGGATGGTTTGTGTGGAAGATAAGGTTGCTGATGTTCCCATTTTTGTAATAGTCAGCAAAAAGTGTCTATTGATTTTCCATAAGGAGCTTCATTTTGTAACCTTTTCTTGCCTTATCATTCTTTACATGCACAGGGTACTGTATTTTAATTACCTCTGAACAGCGGGAGGGAGATTCTAAGGCCTCTCCATTTGGTTCGAGTAGACTGTGTGACTCTCCTGCCATTGTTGGGCTAAAGGGCTTTGACACCTCTCACTAAGGCCTCTCCGTTTGGTTGGAGTAGACTGTGTGACTCTCCTGCCATTGTGGGGCTGAAGGGCTTTGACACCTCTTACTTGACACGTCAGTGCTAATTGAAGCTGTATCAAGCTTGGCAGAATTATGTTAGCATTCAGTTCTTATAAAGTAATGTAGTGTATTTTCTTCTTGGCTTTTGGAAATAGAATATAGTTTCAGACTAAACATTGGGTGGTGTTTTCAGGTTTCTGTTGTTTTGCAGAGAATTTGCTATATAGAATAATAATCCTTGGTAGTTATAAACCTTCCAGGTGATTCCGTAATTCCGTCCAAAATCAGATTGTAGGTTTAGAGTTTTGATTTGAAGTGAAGGTTATGTTGTAGAGGGTAGCATCCTATATATGTTCCTGACAAAAAATTCAAGTTAATCTAACTCTAAATCTATAATTTTTTAAGAAAATGCTGAAAAATGCAGGAGCTCATCTGATCATGACCTCTAGCCTCTCCCTCTCTCTCTAGCCCCCTCTCTCTCTCTCTCTCTCTCTCTCTCTCTCTCTCTCTCTCTCTCTCTCTCTGTGGGTTACAGACAGTTATTCCTCCTCTCTCTCTGTCTCTCTCTGTCTGTCTATGTCTCTCTCTGTCTCTCTCTCTTTAATATGGTCATACATTTGACAGGAGGTTCAGAACAAGTGGAAACAAGGCTGTCCATGGCTCAGGACAAGTGGACACAAGGCTGTCCATGGCTCAGGACAAGTGGACACAAGGCTGTCCATGGCTCAGGACAAGTGGACACAAGGCTGTCCATGGCTCAGGACAAGTGGACACAAGGCTGTCCATGGCTCAGGAAAAGTGGACACAAGGCTCTTTTGCTCAGGACAAGTAGACACAAGGCTCTTTGGCTCAGGAAAAGTGGACACAAGGCTGTCCATGGCTCAGGACAAGTGGACACAAGGCTGTCCATGGCTCAGGACAAGTGGCCACAAGGCTCTTTAGCTCAGGACAAGTGGACACAAGGCTCTTTAGCTCAGGACAAGTGGACACAAGGCTCTTTAGCTCAGGACAAGTGGACACAAGGCTCTTTGGCTCAGGACAAGTGGACACAAGACTGTCCATGGCTCAGGACAAGTGGACACAAGGCTGTCCATAGCTCAGGACAAGTGGACACAAGGTTCTTTGGCTCAGGACAAGTGGACACAAGGCTCTTTAGCTCAGGACAAGTGGACACAAGGCTCTTTAGCTCAGGACAAGTGGACACAAGGCTCTTTAGCTCAGGACAAGTGGACACAAGGCTCTTTAGCTCAGGACAAGTGGACACAAGGCTCTTTAGCTCAGGACAAGTGGACACATGGCTCTTTAGCTCAGGACAAGTGGACACAAGGCTCTTTAGCTCAGGACAAGTGGACACAGGGCTCTTTAGCTCAGGACAAGTGGACACAGGGCTCTTTAGCTCAGGACAAGTGGACACAAGGCTCTTTAGCTCAGGACAAGTGGACACAAGGCTCTTTAGCTCAGGACAAGTGGACACAGGGCTCTTTAGCTCAGGACAAGTGGACACAGGGCTCTTTAGCTCAGGACAAGTGGACACAAGGCTCTTTAGCTCAGGACAAGTGGACACAAGGCTCTTTAGCTCAGGACAAGTGGACACAAGGCTCTTTAGCTCAGGACAAGTGGACACAAGGCATTTTAGCTCAGGACAAGTGGACACAGGGCTCTTTAGCTCAGGACAAGTGGACACAAGGCTCTTTAGCTCAGGACAAGTGGACACAGGGCTCTTTAGCTCAGGACAAGTGGACACAAGGCTCTTTAGCTCAGGACAAGTGGACACAAGGCTCTTTAGCTCAGGACAAGTGCACACAAGGCTCTTTAGCTCAAGACAAGTGGACACAAGGCTCTTTAGCTCAGGACAAGTGGACACAAGGCTCTTTAGCTCGGGACAAGTGGACACAAGGCTCTTTAGCTCAGGACAAGTGGACACAAGGCTCTTTAGCTCAGGACAAGTGGACACAGGGCTCTTTAGCTCAGGACAAGTGGACACATGGCTCTTTAGCTCAGGACAAGTGGACACAAGGCTCTTTAGCTCAGGACAAGTGGACACAGGGCTCTTTAGCTCAGGACAAGTGGACACAAGGCTCTTTAGCTCAGGACAAGTGGACACAGGGCTCTTTAGCTCAGGACAAGTGGACACAAGGCTCTTTAGCTCAGGACAAGTGGACACAGGGCTCTTTAGCTCAGGACAAGTGGACACAAGGCTCTTTAGCTCAGGACAAGTGGACACAAGGCTCTTTAGCTCAGGACAAGTGGACACAAGGCTCTTTAGCTCAAGACAAGTGGACACAAGGCTCTTTAGCTCAGGACAAGTGGACACAAGGCTCTTTAGCTCGGGACAAGTGGACACAAGGCTCTTTAGCTCAGGACAAGTGGACACAAGGCTCTTTAGCTCAGGACAAGTGGACACAGGGCTCTTTAGCTCAGGACAAGTGGACACAGGGCTCTTTAGCTCAGGACAAGTGGACACAAGGCTCTTTAGCTCAGGACAAGTGGACACAAGGCTCTTTAGCTCAGGACAAGTGGACACAGGGCTCTTTAGCTCAGGACAAGTGGACACAAGGCTCTTTAGCTCAGGACAAGTGGACACAAGGCTCTTTAGCTCAGGACAAGTGGACACAAGGCTCTTTAGCTCAGGACAAGTGGACACAAGGCATTTTAGCTCAGGACAAGTGGACACAGGCCTTTTAGCCCAGGACAAGTGGACACAAGGCTCTTAGCTCCAGGACAAGTGGACACAGGGCCTTTAGCCTGTGGACATGGACACAATGCCTTTAGCTCAGGACAAGTGGACACAAGGCTCTTTAGCTCAGGACAAGGACACAAGGCTCTTTAGTCAAGACAAGTGGATAATAAGGCTCCTTTAGCCCAGGACAAGTGGACACAAGGCTCTTTAGCTCGGGACAAGGGACAAGGCTCTTAGCCTGGGACAAGTGGACACAAGGCTCCCTTTTAGCTCGGGACAAGTGGACACAGGGCCTCTTATTCAGGACAAGTGGACACAAGGCCTTTAGCTCCCAGACAAGGACACAAGGCCTTTAGGCCCAGGACAAGTGGACACAAGCCTTTAGCCCAGGACAAGTGGACACAAGGCTCTTTAGCCCAGGACAAGGACACAAGGCTCTTTAGCTCAGGACAAGTGGACACAGGGCTCTTTAGCCTGCCAGCCTGAAGCTGCTTGGAGGAAGAAACTTTGCAGCTGTGTCTGGGACGGAACCCTATTCTTTACATAGCGCACTATGGCGGTCACTGTTCAAATGTAGTGCACTATGTAGGGAATAGGGCTCCATTTGGGACGTAGCTGAGGTCTACATTACAACAGACAGGAGGCTGAGAAAATGTTTTTCAGTTCAGAATATTTCTCACATCTCTCTCCACGCTTTGCTTCTGTTTGCTTAAAAGTTTTATGCTCAAAAGTTGATGCCGTGGAGAAATGTTTCAGAGAGGCGTGAGGGAAAATAAAACACAACCCTCAAGTCATCAGATGAATGATTTAACATCCTAGTTCAAGATAATTCAAAAAAATTCATCTTGAACTCCCTGAAAGTCCATGAGGAATGCATCTTTGGTATAAATCAATCATAAAGCAATTCCATGTTGTTCTTTGTCCTTGAAAGCAGGTTTAGTGAAAGTAATAATGA
This sequence comes from Oncorhynchus nerka, assembly GCF_034236695.1. Taxonomy (NCBI): domain Eukaryota; kingdom Metazoa; phylum Chordata; class Actinopteri; order Salmoniformes; family Salmonidae; genus Oncorhynchus; species Oncorhynchus nerka. Next base: position 102,247,182 of record NC_088399.1, on the reverse strand, counting down.
AAAATGAATTCTGAATACTCTAACATGTAATTTGCTATGAATGAATGGTTGTCAGTTCCATTTTAAAATGTCCTTTGTGGTTGCTGCATATGAACTCTTTAAAAATGACCGTTAAAAAGGTAAAGATCCTGTATCTCGGGGTACCTATAGCGCAACAATGGTTATTACAACAGGTCTGTCCTCAAAAGTGACCCTGTTCATTAATAGTGGACGACTTTTAACCAGGCCCACATGTCTCTGGTCTAAAGTAGAGCCCACATGTCTCTGGTCTAAAGTAGAGCCCACATGTCTCTGGTACAAAGTAGAGCTCATATGTCTCTGGTCTAAAGTAGAGCTCACATGTCTCTGGTCTAAAGTAGAGCCCACATGTCTCTGGTCTAAAGTAGAGCTCATATGTCTCTGGTCTAAAGTAGAGCTCACATGTCTCTGGTACAAAGTAGAGCTCATATGTCTCTGGTACAAAGTAGAGCTCATATGTCTCTGGTCTAAAGTAGAGCTCACATGTCTCTGGTCTAAAGTAGAGCCCACATGTCTCTGGTCTAAAGTAGAGCTCATATGTCTGGTCTAAAGTAGAGCTCACATGTCTCTGGTACAAAGTAGAGCTCATATGTCTCTGGTACAAAGTAGAGCTCATATGTCTCTGGTCTAAAGTAGAGCCCACATGTCTCTGGTCTAAAGTAGAGCCCACATGTCTCTGGTACAAAGTAGAGCTCATATGTCTCTGGTCTAAAGTAGAGCTCACATGTCTCTGGTCTAAAGTAGAGCTCACATGTCTCTGGTCTAAAGTAGAGCTCATATGTCTCTGGTCTAAAGTAGAGCTCACATGTCTCTGGTCTAAAGTAGAGCTCATATGTCTCTGGTACAAAGTAGAGCTCATATGTCTCTGGTCTAAAGTAGAGCTCACATGTCTCTGGTCTAAAGTAGAGCTCACAAGCCTCTGGTCTAAAGTAGAGCTCCTACATCTCTGGTCTAAAGTGGTGTACTATGTAGGCCGGGAAATAGGTTTCCATCTGGGATGCAGTGTTTGACAGGAAGGTATTATGCTTTTGAAGTGCTAAAAGCGCGTCTGATAGGGTGAGATCTCCTGCTGGTTGTATCAAAGGGCTTTCCTTTCTAAGCACACACACATACACACACAAGCACGCACCACACATACACACACACACACACACCACACACACACACACACACACACACACACACACACCACCAACTGCCGTTCAATACCTCCAGTTAATATCTGTATATTCTGACCTTTCCGGATAAAAGGTTTTGACATAGAAATACGTCTTAGACATTCAAAGTGTCTGAGTTCAAACAGCTCTATCACCAAACTATAAATACTTCTTTGGAAGACGAAGGATTGAGTGCCGTTTGAGACCATGAAGTGAACAAAAATAACCAAAATATAAAAATAAATAATTAGTTCATAACTGACTTGTTTAGTTACATTTTGAAAAAGTATTAAATAACAATAAATTAATAACATAAAAGTGTGACTTTTGTCAGTAGTTCAACCTCTTCTTTCAGCACCGTGCTGGTGAAGCAGGACTCAACCTCTTCTTTCAGCACCGTGCTGGTGAAGCAGGACTCAACCTCCTCTTTCAGCACCGTGCTGGTGAAGCAGGACTCAACCTCCTCTTTCAGCACCGTGCTGGTGAAGCAGGACTCAACCTCCTCTTTCAGCACCGTGCTGGTGAAGCAGGACTCAACCTCCTCTTTCAGCACCGTGCTGGTGAAGCAGGACTCAACCTCCTCTTTCAGCACCGTGCTGGTGAAGCAGGACTCAACCTCCTCTTTCAGCACCGTGCTGGTGAAGCAGGACTCAACCTCCTCTTTCAGCACCGTGCTGGTGAAGCAGGACTCAACCTCCTCTTTCAGCACCGTGCTGGTGAAGCAGGACTCAACCTCCTCTTTCAGCACCGTGCTGGTGAAGCAGGACTCAACCTCCTCTTTCAGCACCGTGCTGGTGAAGCAGGACTCAACCACCTCTTTCAGCACCGTGCTGGTGAAGCAGGACTCAACCTCCTCTTTCAGCACCGTGCTGGTGAAGCAGGACTCAACCTCCTCTTTCAGCACCGTGCTGGTGAAGCAGGACTCAACCTCCTCTTTCAGCAACGTGCTGGTGAAGCAGGACTCAACCTCCTCTTTCAGTACCGTGCTGGTGAAGCAGGATTCAACCTCCTCTTTCAGCACCGTGCTGGTGAAGCAGGACTCAACCTCCTCTTTCAGCACCGTGCTGGTGAAGCAGGACTCAACCTCCTCTTTCAGCAACGTGCTGGTGAAGCAGGACTCAACCTCCTCTTTCAGTACCGTGCTGGTGAAGCAGGACTCAACCTCCTCTTTCAGCACCGTGCTGGTGAAGCAGGACTCAACCTCCTCTTTCAGCACCGTGCTGGTGAAGCAGGACTCAACCTCCTCTTTCAGCACCGTGCTGGTGAAGCAGGACTCTGTTTCATGTAGCGCTCAAGAGCAGGTTTCTCCCAATGGGAGAAATGGTGATACATATTAATTGCTGTTAAACAAAGATTTAGTTCCTACCACAGGTGGTGGACTTCTGACAGGTTACTGTAATACCTGAATTCGACCCAAAACCAATGAAGAAGTCTGCTGCAGTGTTGAGAGTGGTTGTATGAAACCAAAGGTGATCTATTATATTGACAAGATACCCGAGTGACTGCTCTAGCCAATGAGAGGGCAGACAAAGCCAGTGACCAACAGACCAACTAGTTATTTTAGAGTCTATAGAAAAGAGGAAGTCAGAGGTAGATTAGGGCCCAATTGAGCAGAATATCAGAGGAAGATTAGGGCCCAATGGACCTGAATATCAGAGGTAGATTAGGGCCCAATGGAGTTGATGTCCAAGGATAGATTAGTGCCCAATGGAGGTGAAGATCAGAGGTAGAGTAGGGCCCAATAGAAGTGAAGATCTGAGGTAGAGTAGGGCCCAATGGAGCTGCTTAATATCAGAGGTAGAAAAAGGGCCCAATAGATCTCTCTCTCTCTCTCTCTCTCTCTCGCTCTCTCGCTCTCTCAGTTTCTCTGCCTCTCTCTTTGTTTCTCTCTCCCTCTCTCTCTCTCGCTCTCTCGGTTTCCCTCTCTCTCTCTCTCTCTGTTTCTCTCTCTCTTTCTATATTAATCAGGTGTGTTTTTTTTTAGGCCAGAGCTATTTGTTATGTAATGAACCTCAGTCTATTGTGGCGCTGGAACATTCACATTGAGACCGTGCCATTTAGAGCAGCAGAGTGGAGATCTAATTCTATGGAAGAAGACAGACAGACATTACTTTGTGCATCACCTTTGACCAGGGCCCATAGGGGGCTCATAGGACTCTGGTCAAAAGAATTGCACTATGTAGGGATTAGGTTGCCATTTGTGGACACAGTCATATAGTTATCAAAGGAAAAGCTAATACTGTCCGTTCCCCTACTATTCCCTGTGAGTTTCTAATGAGCAGGAGTTCAAACGGAGATGATGGCTGTGACATGGGAGCTCAGGCTGGATTCTGAAACATTCATATTTACATTTTTACCCCATTAATTTAATGACATTTCAGATGCTCATTTGAATTCGCCACGTTCTTCTTCTCTGAGCAAGTCGACTTTAATCCCAATCTAATTAGTAATTATGCTCAGAGGTTGATTGCACCAATCCTCTCAGGCAGACAAAGAAGACCAATTACTCTCTTATGTGGAGTACCTATCTTCCTCAGGTTGGGAACATAATCAGGATGTACAGGGGAGGCTTGGGAACCAATCAGGATGTACAGGGGAGGCTTGGGAACCAATCAGGATGTACAGGGGAGGCTTGGGAACCAATCAGGATGTACAAGGGAGGCTTGGGAACCAATCAGGACGTACAGGGGAGGCTTGGGAACCAATCAGGATGTACAGGGGAGGCTTGGGAACCAATCAGGATGTACAGGGGAGGCTTAGGAACCAATCAGGATGTACAGGGGAGGCTTGGGAACCAATCAGGATGTACAGGGGAGGCTTGGGAACCAATCAGGATGTACAGGGGAGGCTTGGGAACCAATCAGGATGTACAGGGAGGCTTGGGAACCAATCAGGAGCAGGGAGGCTTGGGAACCAACCAGACGTACAGGAGGCTTGGGAAACCAATCAGGACGTACAGGGAGGCTTTCTGGGAACCAATCAGGACATACAGGGAGGTTTAAACCAATCAGGACGTACAGGAGGCTTGGGAACCAATCAAAGGAGTCAGAAGCACACAGGATGGACCTTTCTCGTTCAATAACAAATGAATATGTACCAACAGAAACACATGGGCCGGAGGACATCATGTGACCAACAGGAAGACATGGAGCAGGAGCATCATGTGACCAACAGGAACACATGGAGAGGAGGACAGAACACATGGAGCGGAGGACATCATGCGACTGAACACAGGAGAGGAGGACAGGACCACATGGAGAGGAGGACAGGAACACATGGAGGGGGACAGGAACACATGGAGTTTAGGACATCATGTGACCAACAGGAACACATGGAGTGGAGGACATCATGTGACCAACAGGAACACATGGAGTGGAGGACAGGAACACATGGAGTGGAGGACAGGAACACATGGACCGGAGGACAGGAACACATGGACCGGAGGACAGGAACACATGGAGAGGAGGACAGGAACACATGGACCGGAGGACAGGAACACATGGAGAGGAGGACAGGAACACATGGAGAGGAGGACAGGAACACATGGAGTGGAGGACAGGAACACATGGAGAGGAGGACAGGAACACATGGAGTGGAGGACATCATGTGACCAACAGGAACTCATGGAGTGGAGGGCAGGAACACATGGAGTGGAGGACATCATGTGACCAACAGGAACACATGGAGTGGAGGACAGGAACACATGGAGTGGAGGACAGGAACACATGGACCGGAGGACAGGAACACATGGACCGGAGGACAGGAACACATGGAGCAGAGGACAGGAACACATGGAGAGGAGGTTGGAACACATGGAGAAGGAGGACAGGAACACATGGAGAGGAGGACAGAACACATGGAGAGACAGGAACACATGGACGGAGGACAGAACACATGGAGAGGAGGACAGGAACACATGGAGTGGGGGGACAGAACACATGGAGAGGAGGACAGGAACACATGGAGTGGAGGGACATCATGTGACCAACAGGAACACCTGGAGAGGACGACAGGGAACTATTACGGATACAGTTATCCTGTGTGTGTGTGCTGTGTATCCTGGTGTGTTTCTTTTCTCTACTTCTCCCCTCACAGGTGAAACCATCCTCCCCAATCAGTCAACAATCAATCATCAATCAGAAGGAGCACACCTCCTCCTATTTCCTACTAAGTTTCCTTCCCCATGGTTTAAAACCCCATGTAGACAAAGGGATTCGTAACATAAGTGGGAGCCTCGTCTGGGATCCTGTCTTGCTTTAACTTACATGCCGCTCATGTAGATTGTTGTAGTGGTATAGTTCAGTGTTGAGCGTCATAGCTGGGAAGTAGCATTAGTGTTGCTATTTTCTTTTGGCACTTGGGAAGTAGTATAAAAATGACTACTTTGATTTGAGATCCTTTTTGATAACCTTCGTGGGAGGTTTTTTACAAAGGTCGTAGAGTTGATTTAATGACCTTGGCTGACCATTATTCAGTATCGATTCCTGCAGAGTTTAGTTAGGCGGAGGTTAAACGGCTAGTATTAAATGTATTGTTGGAAGAGCAGGTGCTTGTGTTACCGCTGCCTGAGCCTACTACCCCTGTAGCGGATGTTGCTGCTCCTGTAAGCCCATTGGTGTCTGATAATAAGGGCGAGGCTAAAACACCAGCCACATTGTCCTGCTTTGATCCACTATCCCCACTGTCAATGGTGATGCCAGGAGGGATGTCCGTTTAGCCAGTTCCAACTGGAAAAATGTGAGAGCCCAAATTAGGCAAGAGACTCTCCAGTTGGAGATATGTAAAAATAGAGGCAGAAAAAGAACGAGAACAACGGCATTTGGAGATGTGTAAAATGGAGGCAGACAGAGAACAAAGGCAGTTGGAGTTCAAAATGCGCCAGATGGAACTGGGAGGCAGAGACAGCGAGGCTAGCCTCCCGGTCCTACTGTGCCTGTTTGTGAGCCGTCCTCACCTGCTGTGTCCTCAAACACTGTTGATTAGTAGGCAGTGCCTTAGGCCACATTGTTCAGAGAGTCAGAGGTTGACTCCTATTTGCAAAATTGAGCCAAGTATAACGTGCTTGAAATGACTTCCGGGTTTGGAGCGACGATATCTGCACACTGAGTCCATGATTTTATGTAAGTCATAAACATAGAGGACTCTGCATAGCTAGCCAACAGCTAGCCAACGTCTACCGAACAGAAACTCACTCAACAATCCAGTGCATTCGCTTCGGCTCCACAGGTAGTATCACATTTTTTATTCATTTTCTGTTACAGTACAACGGCTTGATTTGTTTGATCGCGCTAGCTACATAGCTAGCTACATAGCCGTCTTTTGTTCAAAGATAATTGTGTAGTCTAGAGCGATTTTCCTAGGTTAGCTAGCCAGCTACGTCGTTCTTTTAACGCAACGTAACGTAATCAACACTGCTAGCTAGCCAGCTAGCCCCGAATAGCAGCACAGTAGAAACTATTACACTCAACGGAACGACTTGATTAGTGTAGCCTGTATAACGCAGCCAATGCCAACTAGCCTACTTAGTCAACAACGCAGCCTCTGCCAGCTAGCCTACTTGAGCAGTACTGTATCATTTTTTAATCATTTTAGTCAATAAGATTCTTGCTACGTAAGCTTAACTCTGAACACTGACGTGTGTCCACTTGTCATTCCAATCTCCTTTTGCATTAGCGTAGCCTCTGTGTAACCTGTCAACTATGTGTCTGTCTATCCCTGTTCTCTCTCTCTGCACAGACCATACAAACGCCCCACACCCGCGTGGCGTCAGCCACCTAATCTGGTGGTCCCCCAGCGCGACGACCCACGTGGAGTTCCACCAGGTCCGGTAGCCTCTGGAACTGCCGATCTCACGGACCAACAAGGCAGAGTTCATCTCCGCCTATGTCTCCCTCTCCAGTCCTCGACTTCTTGGCACTGACGGAAACATGGATCACCACAGACAACACTGCTACTCCTACTGCTCTCTCTTCGTCTGCCCACGTGTTCTCGCACACCCCGAGAGCTTCTGGTCAGCGGGGTGGTGGCACCGGGATCCTCATCTTCCCAAGTGGCTCTCTCTCTCTTTCTCCCCTTACCCATCTGTCTATCGCCTCCTTTTGAATTCCATGCTGTCACAGTTACCAGCCCTTTCAGCTTAACATCCTTATCATTTCATCGCCCCTCCAGGTTCCCTCGGAGAGTTCACAATGAGCTTGGATGCCTTGATAAGCTCCTTTCCTGAGGACGGCTCACCTCTCACAGTTCTCCAAGCGACTTTAACCTCCCCACGCTACCTTTGACTCATTCGGCCCTCTGCCCCTCCTTCTTCCACTCCTCTCCCTCTTTGACCTCACCTCTCCCACCTTCCCCCTACTACAAGGCAGGAAAATACGCTCGACCTCATCTTTACTAGATGCTGTTCTTTCCACTAACTCGTTGCAACTCCTCAGAGTCTCCGACCACTACCTTGTATCCTTTTCCCTCTCGTCTCATCCAACACTTCCCACACTGCCCCTACTTCGGATGGTACGCCTCCCAACCTTCGCTCTCCTCCTCCCCCTGCTACTCTCTCTCCTCTTCCATCCTATCATCTCTTCCTCTGCTCAAACCTTCTCCCCAACCTATCTCCTGATTCTGCCTCTCAACCTCCTCCTCTCCTCCCTTTCTGCATCCTTTGACTCTCTATGTCCCCTATCCTCCAGGTCAAGCTCAACTCTCCCCTCCCGCCGTACCGACGACTCATTGCGAGCCACAGAACAGCCCGGGCAGCCGGAAGGGAAATGGAGGAAAACTCTCGCCTCCCTGCGGACCTGACATCCTTTCACTCCCTCCTCTCTACATTTTCCTCTTCTCTCTCTGCTGCCAAAGCCACTTTCTACCACTCTAAATTCCAAGCATCTGCCTCTAACCCTAGGAAGCTCTTTGCAACCTTCTCCTCCCTCCTGAATCCTCCTCCCCCTCCCCCTCCTCCCTCTCTGCAGATGACTTCGTCAACCATTTTGAAAAGAAGGTCGACGACATCCGATCCTCGTTTGCTAAGTCAAACGACACCGCTGGTTCTGCTCACACTGCCCTACCCTGTGCTCTGACCTCTTTCTCCCCTCTCTCTCCAGATGAAATCTCGCGTCTTGTGACGGCCGGCCGCCCTACAACCTGCCCGCTTGACCCTATCCCCTCCTCTCTTCTCCAGACCATTTCCGGAGACCTCCTCCCTTACCTCACCTCGCTCATCAACTCATCCCTGACCGCTGGCTACGTCCCTTCCGTCTTCAAGAGAGACGAGAGTTGCACCCCTTCTGAAAAAACCTACACTCGATCCCTCCGATGTCAACAACTACAGACCAGTATCCCTTCTTTCTTTTCTCTCCAAAACTCTTGAACGTGCCGTCCTTGGCCAGCTCTCCCGCTATCTCTCTCAGAATGACCTTCTTGATCCAAATCAGTCAGGTTTCAAGACTAGTCATTCAACTGAGACTGCTCTTCTCTGTATCACGGAGGCGCTCCGCACTGCTAAAGCTAACTCTCTCTCCTCTGCTCTCATCCTTCTAGACCTATCGGCTGCCTTCGATACTGTGAACCATCAGATCCTCCTCTCCACCCTCTCCGAGTTGGGCATCTCCGGCGCGGCCCACGCTTAGATTGCGTCCTACCTGACAGGTCGCTCCTACCAGGTGGCGTGGCGAGAATCCGTCTCCACACCACGTGCTCTCACCACTGGTGTCCCCCAGGGCTCTGTTCTAGGCCCTCTCCTATTCTCGCTATACACCAAGTCACTTGGCTCTGTCATAACCTCACATGGTCTCTCCTATCATTGCTATGCAGACGACACACAATTAATCTTCTCCTTTCCCCCTTCTGATGACCAGGTGGCGAATCGCATCTCTGCATGTCTGGCAGACATATCCGTGTGGATGACGGATCACCACCTCAAGCTGAACCTCGGCAAGACGGAGCTGCTCTTCCTCCCGGGGAAGGACTGCCCGTTCCATGATCTCGCCATCACGGTTGACAACTCCATTGTGTCCTCCTCCCAGAGCGCTAAGAACCTTGGCGTGATCCTGGACAACACCCTGTCGTTCTCAACTAACATCAAGGCGGTGGCCCGTTCCTGTAGGTTCATGCTCTACAACATCCAGCAGAGTACGACCCTGCCTCACACAGGAAGCGGCGCAGGTCCTAATCCAGGCACTTGTCATCTCCCGTCTGGATTACTGCAACTCGCTGTTGGCTGGGCTCCCTGCCTGTGCCATTAAACCCCTACAACTCATCCAGAACGCCGCAGCCCGTCTGGTGTTCAACCTTCCCAAGTTCTCTCACGTCACCCCGCTCCTCCGCTCCCTCCACTGGCTTCCAGTTGAAGCTCGCATCCGCTACAAGACCATGGTGCTTGCCTACGGAGCTGTGAGGGGAACGGCACCTCAGTACCTCCAGGCTCTGATCAGGCCCTACACCCAAACAAGGGCACTGCGTTCATCCACCTCTGGCCTGCTCGCCTCCCTACCACTGAGGAAGTACAGTTCCCGCTCAGCCCAGTCAAAACTGTTCGCTGCTCTGGCCCCCCAATGGTGGCACAAACTCCCTCACGACGCCAGGACAGCGGAGTCAATCACCACCTTCCGGAGACACCTGAAACCCCACCTCTTTAAGGAATACCTAGGATAGGATAAAGTAATCCCTCTCACCCCCTCCCCTGAAAAGATTTAGATGCACTACTGTTCCACTGGAGGTCATAAGGTGAATGCACCAATTTGTAAGTCGCTCTGGATAAGAGCGTCTGCTAAATGACTTAAATGTAAA
>NC_088399.1:102191380-102236729 GCF_034236695.1 Oncorhynchus nerka | reverse complement strand
ACAAGGCCTTTAGATGGGTTCAGACTGACAATGATGGGTTCAGACTGACAAGACCTTTAGATGGGTTCAGACTGACAAGGCCTTTAGATGGGTTCAGACTGACAAGGCCTTTAGATGGGTTCAGACTGACAAGGCCTTTAGATGGGTTCAGACTCACAAGCCCACTCCCCTGTTTGCTGTAACAAGCAGAGCCTAAAGTAACAGATTCATTACCCTTTACATTTTCGTCGTTTAGCAGACGCTCTTATCCAGAGCGACTTATAGGATAAATGAAGGTTAAATGCCTTGCTGAAGGGCACATCGACAGAATTTTCAACTAGTCATCTCTGGGATTTAAACCAATACTTGTTCAGTAACTGGCCTAACTGTTTTAACCAATAGTCTACCTGCCACTCCTATCTCTGCCTTTCCAGAATGTCTGATCTTGTTTTAACCAATAGTCTACCTGCCACTCCTATCTCTGCCTTTCCAGAATGTCTGATCTTGTTTTAACCAATAGTCTACCTGCCACTCCTATCTCTGCCTTTCCAGAATGTCTGATCTTGTTTTAACCAATAGTCTACCTGCCACTCCTATCTCTGCCTTGCCAGAATGTCTGATCTTGTTTTAACCAATAGTCTACCTGCCACTCCCAGAATGTCTGATCTTGTTTTAACCAGAATGTCTGATCTTGTTTTTTAACCAATAGAAGTCTAACCAATGTCTACCTCCTATCTCTGCCTTGCCAGAATGTCTGATCTTGTTTTAACCAATAGAATGTCTGATCTTGTTTTAACCAATAGTCTACCTGCCACTCCTATCTCTGCCTTGCCAGAATGTCTGATCTTGTTTTAACCAATAGAATGTCTGATCTTGTTTTAACCAATAGAATGTCTGATCTGGAAAGTTATTTTATTATTTTGTCTCCCTTGAGGCAACGATTGTTTCGCCGGTTATATGCTAAGGTAACACCCCGTGTTACGTTAAATAAAGGCTATACACAACAGTATACTGTGCATTGCACCTTATGAAAATATACTTTTCAAAGTGCACTTTAGCTATCAGTTAAAATGGCCTTCAGTCATAGAGCGAGAGAGTGCGAAAGATGGAGAGAGAATGTTTATTTCATAGAGAGAGAGAGAGAATTATGTTTATTTCATAGAGAGATAGAGTGAGAATTATGTTTATTTCATAGAGAGAGAGAGAGAGAGAGAAAGATGGAGAGAGAATTATGTTTATTCCATAGAGAGAGAGAGAGAGAGAGAGAGAGAGAGAGAGATGGAGAGAGAGAGAGAGATGGAGAGAGAGAGAGAGAGAGAGAGAGAGAGATGGAGAGAGAGAGAGAGAGAGAGAGAGAGAGAAGAGAGAGAATGTTTATTTCAGAGAGAGAGATGTGGAGAACAGAATCAGAAAAAGAGGGAGAGAGTTAGAGGAGAACGAGAGAGAGGGAGAGAGGTGTGTTTGAATGATCTTATATCAGGTGTAATTAAACCTGATGATGAGAAATCAAATTGTATTTTCACGCCGGATACAACTAGTATAGACCTTACTGTGAAATGCGTAATTACAGTGGCTTGCGAAAGTTTTCAACCCCCTTGGCATTTTTCCTATTTTGTTTCCTTACAACCTTGAATTAAAATAGATTTTTGGGGGATTTGATTTACACAACGTGCCACTTTGAAGATGCAAATGATTTTTTATTCTGAAACAAACAAGAAATAAGACACAAAAAAACTGAAAACTTGAGCGTGCATAACTATTCATCCCCCCCCTCCAAAGTCAATACTTTGTTGAGTCACCTTTTGCAGAAATTATAGCTGCAAGTCTCTTGGGGTATGTCTCTATGAGCTTGGCATATCTAGCCACTGGGATTTTTGCCCATTCTTCAAGGCAAAACTGCTCCAGCTCCTTCAAGTTGGATGGATTCCGCTGGTGTACAGCAATCTTTAAGTCATACCACAGATTCTCAATTGGATTGAGGTCTGGGCTTTGACCAGGTCATTCCAAGACATTTAAATGTTTCCCCTTAAACCACTTGAGTTTTGCTTTAGAAGTATGCTTAGTCTCATTGTCCTGCTGGAAGGTGAACCTCTGTCCCAGTCTCAAATCTATGGAAGACTGAAGCAGGTCACCCTCAAGAGTTTCCCTGTATTTAGTGCCATCCATCATTCCTTCAATTCTGACCAGTTTCCCATTCCCTGCCAATGAAAAACATCCAAACAGCATGATGCTGCCACCACCATGCTTCACTGTGGGGATGGTATCCTCGGGGTGATGAGAGGAGTTGGGTTTGCACTAAACATAGTGTTTCCTTGATGGCCAAAAAGCTCAATTTTAGTCTCCTCTGACCAGAGTACCTTCTTCCATATGTTTGGGGAGTCTCCCACATGACATTTTGGCAAACACCAAATGCGTTTGCTCATTTTTCTCTTTTAGCAATAGCTTTGTTTTCTGGCCACTCTTCCGTAAAGCCCATCTCTGTGCAGTGTACGGCTTAAAGTGGTCCTATGGACAGATACTCAAATCTCCGCTATGGAGCTTTGCAGTTCCTTCAGGGTTATCTTTGGTCTCTTTGTTGCCTCTCTGATTAATGCCCTCCTTGCCTGGTCCATGAGTTTTGGTGTGGTCCTCTCTTGGCAGATTTGTTGTGGTGCCATATTATTAAGACAAATGTATAATGGATTTAATAGTGCTCCGTGGGATGTTCAAATTTTCAGATATTTTTTTTAGAACACAACTCTGATCTCTACTTCTCCACAACTTTACTGCAGTGAGATACAGTCTACTAAAGTGAGATACAGCCTACTACAGTTAGATACAGCCTACAGTCTACTACAGTGAGATACAGCCTACAGCCCACCACAGTTAGATACAGTCTACAGCCCACTACAGTTAGATACAGCCTACAGTCTACTACAGTGAGATACAACCTACAGCCCACTACAGTTAGATACAGCCTACAGCCCACTACAGTTAGATACATTCTACTACAGTGAGATACAGCCTACTACAGTTAGATACAGCCTACAGCCTACTATAGTTAGATACAGCCTACTACAGTTAGATACAGCCTACAGCCTACTACAGTTAGATACAGCCTACTACAGTTAGATACAGCCTACAGCCTACTATAGTTAGATACAGCCTACTACAGTTAGATACAGCCTACAGCCTACTACAGTTAGATACAGCCTACAGTCTACTACAGATAGATACAGCCTACAGCCTACTATAGTTAGATACAGCCTACAGCCTACTATAGTTAGATACAGCCTACTACAGTTAGATACAGCCTACAGCCTACTACAGTTAGATACAGCCTACAGTCTACTACAGTGAGATACAGCCTACAGTCTACTACAGTGAGATACAGCCTACAGTCTACTACAGTGAGATACAGCCTACAGTCTACTACAGTGAGATACAACTTACAGCCCACTACAGTTAGATACATTCTACTACAGTGAGATACAGCCTACTACAGTTAGATACAGCCTACTACAGTTAGATACAGCCTACAGCCTACTATAGTTAGATACAGCCTACAGCCTACTATAGTTAGATACAGCCTACAGCCTACTATAGTTAGATACAGCCCACAGCCTACTACAGTTAGATACAGCCTGCTACAGTTAGATACAGCCTACAGCCTCCTACAGTTAGATACAGCCTACTACAGTTAGATACAGCCTACAGCCTACTACAGTTAGATACAGCCTGCAGCCTACTACAGTTAGATACAGCCTATAGCCTACTATAGTTAGATACAGCCTACAGTCTACTACAGTTAGAGACAGCCTGCTACAGTTAGATACAGCCTACTACAGTGAGATACAGCCTACTACAGTTAGATACAGCCTACAGCCTACTACAGTTAGATACAGCCTACAGCCTACTATAGTTAGATACAGCCTACTACAGTTAGATACAGCCTACTACAGTTAGATACAGCCTACAACCTACTACAGTTAGATAGAGCCTACAGCCTACTACAGTTAGATACAGCCTACAGCCTACTACAGTGAGAAACAACCTACAACCTACTACAGTTAGATACAGCCTACAGCCTACTATAGTTAGATACAGCCTACAGCCTACTACAGTTAGATACAGCCTACAGCCTACTACAGTTAGATACAGCCTACTACAGTTAGATACAGCCTGCTACAGTTAGATACATCCTGCAGCCTACTACAGTGAGATACAGCCTACAGCCTACTATAGTTAGATACAGCCTACAGCCTACTACAGTGAGATACAGCCTGCTACAGTTAGATACATCCTACAGCCTACTACAGTTAGATACAGCCTACAGCCTGCTACAGTTAGATACAGCCTACAGCCTACTACAGTTAGATACAGCCTACAGCCTACTACAGTGAGATACAGCCTGCTACAGTTAGATACATCCTACAGCCTACTACAGTTAGATACAGCCTACAGCCTACTATAGTTAGATACAGCCTACTACAGTTAGATACAGCCTACAGCCTACTATAGTTAGATACAGCCTACAGCCTACTACAGTTAGATACAGCCTGCTACAGTTAGATACAGCCTAATACAGTGAGATACAGCCTACAGCCTACTATAGTTAGATACAGCCTACAGTCTACTACAGTTAGATACAGCCTGCTACAGTGAGATACAGCCTACAGCCTACTATAGTTAGATACAGCCTACAGCCTACTATAGTTAGATACAGCCTACAGCCTACTACAGTTAGATACAGCCTGCTACAGTTAGATACAGCCTAATACAGTGAGATACAGCCTACAGTCTACTACAGTTAGATACAGCCTACAGCCTACTATAGTTAGATACAGCCTACAGCCTACTACAGTTAGATACAGCCTGCTACAGTTAGATACAGCCTAATACAGTGAGATACAGCCTACAGCCTACTACAGTTAGATACAGCCTGCTACAGTTAGATACAGCCTACTACAGTTAGATACAGCCTACAGCCTACTACAGTTAGATACAGCCTGCTACAGTGAGATACAGCCTACAGCCTACTACAGTGAGATACAGCCTACAGCCTACTATAGTTAGATACAGCCTACAGCCTACTACAGTTAGATACAGCCTGCTACAGTTAGATACAGCCTACTACAGTTAGATACAGCCTACAGCCTACTATAGTTAGATACAGCCTACAGCCTACTACAGTTAGATACAGCCTGCTACAGTTAGATACAGCCTGCTACAGTTAGATACAGCCTACAGCCTACTACAGTTAGATACAGCCTGCTACAGTTAGATACAGCCTAATACAGTGAGATACAGCCTACAGCCTGCTACAGTTAGATACAGCCTAATACAGTGAGATACAGCCTACAGCCTACTACAGTTAGATACAGCCTACAGCCTACTACAGTTAGATACAGCCTACAGCCTACTACAGTTAGATACAGCCTACAGCCTCCTACAGTTAGATACAGCCTACAGCCTACTACAGTGAGAAACAGCCTACAACCTACTACAGTTAGATACAGCCTACAGCCTACTATAGTTAGATACAGCCTACAGCCTACTACAGTTAGATACAGCCTACAGCCTACTACAGTTAGATACAGCCTACAGCCTCCTACAGTTAGATACAGCCTACAGCCTACTACAGTGAGAAACAGCCTACAACCTACTACAGTTAGATACAGCCTACAGCCTACTACAGTTAGATACAGCCTGCTACAGTTAGATACATCCTACAGCCTACTACAGTTAGATACAGCCTACAGCCTACTACAGTTAGATACAGCCTGCTACAGTTAGATACATCCTACAGCCTACTACAGTTAGATACAGCCTACAGCCTACTACAGTTAGATACAGCCTACTACAGTTAGATACAGCCTGCTACAGTTAGATACATCCTACAGGCTACTACAGTGAGATACAGCCTACAGCCTACTACAGTTAGATACAGCCTACAGCCTACTACAGTTAGATACAGCCTACTACAGTTAGATACAGCCTACAGCCTACTATAGTTAGATACATTCTACTACAGTGAGATACAGCCTACTACAGTTAGATACAGCCTACAGCCCACTACAGTTAGATACATTCTACTACAGTGAGATACAGCCTACTACAGTTAGATACAGCCTACAGCCTACTACAGTTAGATACAGCCTACTACAGTTAGATACAGCCTACAGCCTACTATAGTTAGATACAGCCTACAGCCTACTATAGTTAGATACAGCCTACAGCCTACTACAGTTAGATACAGCCTGCTACAGTTAGATACAGCCTACAGCCTACTACAGTTAGATACAGCCTGCTACAGTTAGATACAGCCTACAGCCTGCTACAGTTAGATACAGCCTACAGCCTGCTACAGTTAGATACAGCCTACAGCCTACTACAGTTAGATACAGCCTACAGCCTACTACAGTTAGATACAGCCTACAGCCTGCTACAGTTAGATACAGCCTACAGCCTGCTACAGTTAGATACAGCCTACTACAGTTAGATACAGCCTACAATCTACTACAGTTAGATACAGCCTACAATCTACTATAGTTAGATACAGCCTACAGCCTACTACAGTTAGATACAGCCTACTACAGTTAGATACAGCCTACAGCCTACTACAGTTAGATACAGCCTACTACAGTGAGATACAGCCTACAATCTACTACAGTTAGATACAGCCTACAGCCTACTACAGTTAGATACAGCCTACTACAGTTAGATACAGCCTACAGCCTACTACAGTTAGATACAGCCTACTACAGTGAGATACAGCCTACTACAGTTAGATACAGCCTACAGCCTACTATAGTTAGATACAGCCTACAGCCTACTACAGTTAGATACAGCCTACAGCCTACTACAGTTAGATACAGCCTACTACAGTTAGATACAGCCTACAGCCTACTATAGTTAGATACAGCCTACAGCCTACTATAGTTAGATACAGCCTACAGCCTACTACAGTTAGATACAGCCTACAGCCTACTACAGTTAGATACAGCCTACAGCCTACTACAGTTAGATACAGCCTACAGCCTACTATAGTTAGATACAGCCTACAGCCTGCTACAGTTAGATACATTCTACTACAGTTAGATACAGCCTGCTACAGTTAGATACAGCCTAATACAGTGAGATACAGCCTACTACAGTTAGATACAGCCTACAGCCTACTATAGTTAGATACAGCCTACAGCCTACTACAGTTAGATACAGCCTACAGCCTACTACAGTTAGATACAGCCTACTACAGTTAGATACAGCCTACAGCCTACTATAGTTAGATACAGCCTACAGCCTACTACAGTTAGATACAGCCTACAGCCTCCTACAGTTAGATACAGCCTACTACAGTTAGATACAGCCTACAGCCTACTATAGTTAGATACAGCCTACAGCCTACTACAGTTAGATACAGCCTACAGCCTACTACAGTTAGATACAGCCTACTACAGTTAGATACAGCCTACAGCCTACTACAGTTAGATACAGCCTACAGCCTACTACAGTTAGATACAGCCTACAGCCTACTACAGTTAGATACAGCCTACTACAGTTAGATACAGCCTACTACAGTGAGATACAGCCTACTACAGTTAGATACAGCCTACAGCCTACTATAGTTAGATACAGCCTACAGCCTACTACAGTTAGATACAGCCTACAGCCTCCTACAGTTAGATACAGCCTACAGCCTCCTACAGTTAGATACAGCCTACAGCCTACTACAGTTAGATACAGCCTACAGCCTCCTACAGTTAGATACAGCCTACAGCCTCCTACAGTTAGATACAGCCTACAGCCTCCTACAGTTAGATACAGCCTACAGCCTACTATAGTTAGATACAGCCTACAGCCTACTACAGTTAGATACAGCCTGCTACAGTTAGATACATCCTACAGCCTACTACAGTTAGATGCAGGCATACCCAGCTGTACCCAGCATACCCAGCTGGCATACCCAGCTGTACCCAGCATACCCAGCTGACATTCCCAGCTGTACCCAGCTGGCATACCCAGCTGTACCCAGCTGTACCCAGATGCCAAATAATTAGGCCTATAGGCCCGTTTCAAACATAGAAAATCATGCAACTCTCTTCATGAGTTCAACAGCAGGTTGTGATACGGCACAATATACTTCTGTGCACCAAATTTGACCCCACCCAACTAATCGATGATGAAATACTGGCCTACCATAAACACGTTTCCCATACTGTTCCATTGACAACCACAAAAAGTAGTAGGTACTGGGAGAAAAAGGTATCTGACATTTTATTAAGGAGTTGACTCCAGATATGCATGTCTTTAATTGCATATACAGAACTAGGATATTCTCTCTAACGGGACGGTCTTTACATCCAATCCAGACCTCAGAAAAGCTACCCTATCAGAGTCTGTGAGTGGAGCAGGAGGGAGATTCAATAATGGCTGGATCTTCCTCCAAATCTACAATTTTGCTTCAGTGGTGCTGACTTCACGAGCTCAGGGCCCTGCCCAGCACACATCTGTAGTCTACCTGTGCCACTTGCTTTAGCTAACGTCATGGAGTTCGCTAAATATTTTTCCTAAAGAAACTGATCAAATACACAGGTGCTAAATCAAGCTGACTTACAAAGATGAGGACCAAGAGCAAGAGAGGGAGTGAAGTGGTGTGGTGTCCACAACTAAAAGAATCATTGTGGAATCTGAAAACACACTTATCCCAAAAACTTAATACGTGCACATGCTAAAAGTAAGGAACGAGTTGGGTAGATAACTAAGTGTGTCATTGTAGCTAAGTATTTATAAACTACAAATCAGATCTCTTAAACGTTTCATTCATTTTTGGTCTATTATCTATACATTAGGCCATCATTGATGTTGGCCCAATAGGCCTGGCATATTCCCACGCTCAAGAAGCTTTATGTTTTGATTGGGTTATTTGGCCTAAAAACCTCTAAAAATGAATTCGAAGGAACCAATAAGTCATTTTTTTGTTTAATTTGTATCTTTTAAGGGGGGGGGGGGGGGTGAGAAGGATTACTTTATCCTATCCTAGGTATTCCTTGGATAGGATAAAGTAATCCTTCTCACCCCCCCCTTAAAAGATTTAGATGCACTATTGTAAAGTGGCAGTTCCACTGGATGTCATAAGGTGAAAGCACCAATTTGTAAGTCGCTCTGGATAAGAGCGTCTGCTAAATGACTTAAATGTAAACAAATATTACAGGCGGAGGCGTATTCCTTCATTCACGTAGCCTACTAGTTATTCACCTAGCCTACCACGTTATCCCCATAGCATACCACGTTATTCAATTAGCCTACCACGTTATTCACTTAGCCTACTACGTTATTCAGGTAGAATACCACGCTATTCACTTTGCCTACTAATTATTCACTTAGCCTACTAGTTATTCCCCTAGCCTACCACGTTAATCACTTAGAATACCACGTTATTCACTTAGAATACCACGTTATTCAAATAGAATACCACGTTATTCACCTAGAATACCGCGTTATTCAAATAGAATACCACGTTGTTCAATTAGAATACCGCGTTATTCAAATAGAATACCACGTTATTCACTTAGAATACCGCGTTATTCAAATAGAATACCACGTTATTCACTTAGTCTACTACGTTATTCAGGTAGAATACCACGCTATTCACTTTGCCTACTAATTATTCACTTAGCCTACCACGTTATTCAATTAGAATACCATATTATTCATGGAGCCTACCACGTTATTCACATAGTCTACCAGTTATTCACGTAGCCTGCCACGTTATTCACTTAGAATACCACGTTGTTCAATTAGAATACCACGTTATTCACTTAGAATACCACGTTATTCACTTAGCCTACCACGTTATTCAATTAGAATACCAAGTTATTCACTTAGAATACCACGTTATTCACTTAGAATACCACGTTATTCACTTAGCCTACCACGTTATTCAATTAGAATACCACGTTATTCACTTAGAATACCACGTTATTCACTTAGAATACCACATTATTCACCTAGAATACCACGTTGTTCAATTAGAATACCACGTTATTCAATTAGAATACCACGTTATTCAATTAGAATACCACGTTATTCACTTAGAATACCACATTATTCACTTAGAATACCACGTTATTCACTTAGAATACCACGTTGTTCAATTAGAATACCACGTTATTCACTTAGAATACCACGTTATTCACTTAGCCTACCACGTTATTCAATTAGAATACCACGTTATTCACTTAGAATACCACGTTATTCACTTAGAATACCACATTATTCACCTAGAATACCACGTTGTTCAATTAGAATACCACGTTATTCAATTAGAATACCACGTTATTCACCCAGTCTACCACGTTATTCAAATAGAATACCACATTATTCACCCCGTCTACCACGTTATTCACCCAGTCTACCACGTTATTCAATTACAATACCACGTTATTCACCCAGTCTACCACGTTATTCAATTAGAATACCACGTTATTCACCTAGAATACCACGTTATTCACCCCGTCTACCACGTTATTCAATTAGAATACCACGTTATTCACTTAGTCTACACAACTTGGCTACATTGTAACCATGAAGCATACAGACACAGCTTGGCTACATTGTAACCGTGAAGCATACAGACACAACTTGGCTACATTGTAACTGTGAAGCATACAGACACAGCTTGGCTACATTGTAACCGTGAAGCATACAGACACAACTTGGCTACATTGTAACTGTGAAGCATACAGACACAGCTTGGCTACATTGTAACCGTGAAGCATACAGACACAACTTGGCTACATTGTAACCGTGAAGCATACAGACACAGCTTGGCTACATTGTAACCATGAAGCATACAGACACAACTAGGCTACATTGTAACCATGAAGCATACAGACACAGCTTGGCTACATTGTAACCATGAAGCATACAGACAATCCTTGGCTACATTGTAACCATGAAGCATACAGACACAGCTTGGCTACATTGTAACCATGAAGCATACAGACACAACTTGGCTACATTGTAACCGTGAAGCATACAGACACAACTTGGCTACATTTTAACCATGAAGGATACAGACACAGCTTGGCTACATTGTAACTGTGAAGGATAAATTAATTTGCTTGTTGTGCACACAGCTCAATTGATATCACCAACACCCTCAGACCAACACCCTCAGACCAACACCCTCAGACCAACACCCTCGTACCAACACCCTCGGAACAACACCCTCGGAACAACACCCTCGGAACAACACCCTCGGAACAACACCCTCGGAATAACACCCTCGGACCAACACCCTCGGACCAACACCCTCGGACCAACACCCTCGGACCAACACCCTCGGACCAACACCCTCGGAACAACACCCTCGGACCAACACCCTTGGACCAACACCCTCAGACCAACACCCTCAGAACAACACCCTCAAACCAACACCCTCGGACCAACACCATTGGACCAACACCCTCGGACCAACACCCTCAGACCAACACCATTGGACCAACACCCTCAGACCAACACCATTGGACCAACACCCTCGGAACAACACCCTCGGACCAACACCCTCGGACCAACACCCTCAGACCAACACCCTCAGACCAACACCATTGGACCAACACCCTCGGACCAACACCCTCAGACCAACACCCTCGGACCAACACCCTCAGACCAACACCATTGGACCAACACCCTTGACCAACACCATTGAACCAACACCCTTGACCAACACCATTGGACGAACACCTTCAGTCCAACACCCTCGACCAACACCCTCAGACCAACACCATTGGACGAACGCCCTCAGACCAACACCCTTGGACCAATACCATCGGACCAACACCGTAGGACCAACACCATCGGACCAACACCGTAGGACCAACACCATCGGACCAACACCATAGGACCAACACCATAGGACCAACACCCTTGGACCAACACCATTAGAACAAAACCCTCGAACCAACACCATTAGAACAAAACCCTCGGACCAACACCATCGGACCAACACCATCGGACGAACACCATTAGAACAAAACCCTCGAACCAACACCATTAGAACAAAACCCTCGATCCAACACCCTCGGACCAACACCATTAGAACAAAACCCTCGGACCAACACCATTAGAACAAAACCCTCGAACCAACACCATTAGAACAAAACCCTCGGACCAACACCATTGGACCAACACCATCGGACCAACACCATTAGAACAAAACCCTCGATCCAACACCCTCGGACCAACACCATTAGAACAAAACCCTCGGACCAACACCATTAGAACAAAACCCTCGGACCAACACCATTAGAACAAAACCCTCGGACCAACACCATTGGACCAACACCATTAGAACAAAACCCTCGGACCAACACCAGTAGAACAAATCCCTCGGACCAACACCATTAGAACAAAACCCTCGAACCAACACCATTAGAACAAAACCCTCGATCCAACACTCTCGAACCAACACCATTAGAACAAAACCCTCGAACCAACACCATTGGACCAACACCATTAGAACAAAACCCTCGAACCAACACCCTCGAACCAACACCATTAGAACAAAACCCTCGAACCAACACCCTCGGACCAACACCATTGGACCAACACCATTAGAACAAAACCCTCGGACCAACACCAGTAGAACAAAACCCTCGGACCAACACCATTAGAACAAAACCCTTGGACCAATACCAGTAGAACAAAACCCTCGGACCAACACCATTAGAACAAAACCCTCGGACCAACACCATTAGAACAAAACCCTCGAACCAACACCATTAGAACAAAACCCTCGATCCAACACCCTCGGACCAACACCATTAGAACAAAACCCTCGAACCAACACCATTAGAACAAAACCCTCGATCCAACACCCTCGGACCAACACCATTAGAACAAAACCCTCGAACCAACACCATTGGACCAACACCATTAGAACAAAACCCTCGAACCAACACCCTCGGACCAACACCATTAGAACAAAACCCTCGAACCAACACCCTCGGACCAACACCATTGGACCAACACCATTAGAACAAAACCCTCGGACCAACACCAGTAGAACAAAACCCTCGGACCAACACCATTAGAACAAAACCCTCGGACCAACACCAGTAGAACAAAACCCTCGGACCAACACCATTAGAACAAAACCCTCGGACCAACACCATTAGAACAAAACCCTCGAACCAACACCATTAGAACAAAACCCTCGATCCAACATCCTCGGACCAACACCATTAGAACAAAACCCTCGAACCAACACCATTAGAACAAAACCCTCGATCCAACACCCTCGGACCAACACCATTAGAACAAAACCCTCGAACCAACACCATTAGAACAAAACCCTCGAACCAACACCCTCGGACCAACACCATTGGACCAACACCATTAGAACAAAACCCTCGGACCAACACCAGTAGAACAAAACCCTCGGACCAACACCATTAGAACAAAACCCTCGGACCAACACCAGTAGAACAAAACCCTCGGACCAACACCATTAGAACAAAACCCTCGGACCAACACCATTAGAACAAAACCCTCGAACCAACACCATTAGAACAAAACCCTCGATCCAACACCCTCGGACCAACACCATTAGAACAAAACCCTCGAACCAACACCATTGGACGGACACCCTCAGACCAACACCCTCGAACCAACACCCTCGAACCAACACCATTGGACGAACACCCTCAGACCAACACCCTTAGACCAACACCATTGGACGGACACCCTCAGACCAACACCCTCAGACCAACACCATTGGACCAACACCATTGAACCAACACCATTGAACCAACACCCTTGACCACCACCATTGGACGAACACCTTCAGTCCAACACCCTCGACCAACACCCTCAGACCAACACCATTGGACGAACGCCCTCAGACCAACACCCTTGGACCAATACCATCGGACCAACACCATCGGACCAACACCATAGGACCAACACCATCGGACCAACACCATAGGACCAACACCCTCAGACCAACACCATTAGAACAAAACCCTTGAACCAGCACCCTCTGACCAACACCATTGGAACAAAACCCTCGGACCAACACCATCGGACCAACACCCTCGGACCAACACCATTAGAACAAAACCCTCGGACCAACACCAGTAGAACAAAACCCTCGGACCAACACCATTAGAACAAAACCCTCGGACCAACACCATTAGAACAAAACCCTTGAACCAACACCATTAGAACAAAACCCTCGATCCAACACCCTCGGACCAACACCATTAGAACAAAACCCTCGAACCAACACCCTCGGACCAACACCATTAGAACAAAACCCTCGAACCAACACCATTAGAACAAAACCCTCAAACCAACACCCTCGAACCAACACCCTCAGACCAACACCCTCAAACCAACACCCTCGAACCAACACCATCGGACCAACACCTGAACCAACACCATCGGACCAACACCTGAACCAACACCATCGGACCAACACCCTCAGACCAACACCCTCAGACCAACACCCTCAGACCAACACCCTCAAACCAACACCTGAACCAACACCATCGGACCAACACCCTCAGACCAACACCCTCAAACCAACACCCTCAGACCAACACCCTCAAACCAACACCATCGGACCAACACCCTCGGAACAACACCTGAACCAAAGGTCTAAACCATTCATCTTGAGGCGACGCTCAGAGGGGGAACAAAATCCAATCTGTTTATTATTATATCATATATAAAATGGACATGTCTATTTTTAGCTCAAAACATTGCTAATGACAGAAAATGACAAATTACCGTATGGATCCTAACAATGTCCTGGTAAAAACAAAACAACATGTACCTCTGCACCCTCATTTCGAAAGGGAGCAGTGGCTCAGTTTGCTCCCTTACTCATGGCTCCTATGTGTGTGTATACAGCAGACAGTAACCCCCACTACACTACTTCATGTTCACTTCTCCTAACAAATAAAATGACAACCCTTTGGTATATTAAATGGACAGAGCTCACCTTTATGAGAATGAAAATGAGGAAGAAAGAGAGAGGAGAAATATTTGTATGGTTCCAGGGTAGATCCGCCTGAGAATTCAGATATATACGTCTCTCATCGCTCCAGAGCTGGGACCTGGGGCTATCCCACAATCCTTTGGGGAAGGAGATGAAACTCACAGAGACCTTTGATGTGTGCACATATGAAAAACACATCTCCTTCATTTCACCTCCATCTCCTCTCCATGAGTTTGCCTTTGTCTTTTTAAATCAAACTAGGCCCATGAACTAAAGAGTCAAATTAAGCGTTTGATTCTGCAAGGGGGACGAGAGAGAGAGAGAGAGAGAGAGAGAGAGAGAGAGAGAGAGGGTTCAGTCCCCTGTTGTAACAACTGGAAGCGTTTCAGTCAGAGAGGGAAAGAGTTCTGTCTATGGAGAGAAGAAATTAAGTATCCAGTGTATTGAGTATGCTATACACGCAGTGCACGCACATATAGTACACACACACACACACAGCACACACACACACAACACACACACACACACACACACACACACACACACACACACACACACACACACACACACACACACACACACAGTGAAATATTTTGAGAATTCTGTGCCTTCTTCCATTTTGACCCACGAGAGATTGACATGCATATTATTGTTAGCTCTCTGTGTACATCCAAGATCCAGCCATGCTGCCCTGTAGAAACTAGGGCCAGTAGAACCTGCCTTGTTGATAGTGTTGTTAAGAAGGTAGAAACTAGGGCCTGTGGGACCTGCCTTGTTGATAGTGCTGTTAAGAAGGTAGAAACTAGGGCCTGTAGGACCTGCCTTGTTGATAGTGTTATTAAGAAGGTAGAAACTAGGGCCTGTAGGACCTGCCTTGTTGATAGTGTTGTTAAGAAGGTAGAAACTAGGGCCTGTGGGACCTGCCTTGTTGATAGTGTTGTTAAGAAGGTAGAAACTAGGGCCTGTAGGACCTGCCTTGTTGATAGTGTTATTAAGAAGGTAGAAACTAGGGCTTTATTATGGACAGACTTCTCCCCATCTTAGCTACTGTTGTATCAATCAATATGTTTTGACCATGACAGGTTACAATCCAGGGTTACTCCAAGCAGTTTAGTCACTGTGGGACCTGCCTTTTTGATTAGTGTTATTATAAAATGTATTGAGGTTTAGGGTTTAGTTAATGATTTGACAATGCCTTGTTTTGATAGTGTTGTTCCTTGAAGGTAGAAACTAGGGCCTGTTAGGACCTGTCCTTGTTGATGTAAAGTGTTAGTCATCTGCATACATAGACACTCTGGCTTTACTTAGGGGCCTGAAAAAAATCAAGACTTCTCCCCATCTTAGCTACTGTTGTATCAATCAATATGTTTTGACCATGACAGGTTACAATCCAGGGTTACTCCAAGCAGTTTAGTCACTTCAACTTGCTCATTTTTCACATTATTTATTATAAAATGTAATTGAGGTTTAGGGTTTAGTTAATGATTTGTCCCAAATACAATGCTTTCAGTTTTAGAATTAGTCTGTGTTCTAACTTATTCTTTTGCCACATTATCTGAAACTAACAGCTCTTTGTTAAGTGTTGCAGTAACTCTTTATCAGTCACTGTAGTAGCTGACATGTAAAGTGTTGAGTCATCTGCATACATAACACTCTGGCTTTACTCAAAGTAAGGGGCCTTTAAAAAATCAGGGGGGAGCCTAAACAGCTACCCTGGGGAACTCTTTATCACTGATTCTACCCCTGGATTGTATTTGAGAGGCTTTTCCATTAAAGAACACCCTCTGTGTTCTGTTAGACAGATAACTCTTTATCCACATTATAGCAGGGGTGTAAAGCCATAACACCCTCTGTGTTCTGTTAGACAGGTAACTCTTTATCCACATTATAGCAGGGGGTGTAAAGCCATAACACCCTCTGTGTTCTGTTAGACAGATAACTCTTTATCCACATTATAGCAGGGGTGTAAAGCCATAACACCCTCTGTGTTCTGTTAGACAGGTAACTCTTTATCCACATTATAGCAGGGGTGTAAAGCCATAACACCCTCTGTGTTCTGTTAGACAGGTAACTCTTTATCCACATTATAGCAGGGGGTGTAAAGCCATAACACCCTCTGTGTTCTGTTAGACAGGTAACTCTTTATCCACATTATAGCAGGGGTGTAAAGCCATAACACCCTCTGTGTTCTGTTAGACAGGTAACTCTTTATCCACATTATAGCAGGGGGTGTAAAGCCATAACACCCTCTGTGTTCTGTTAGACAGGTAACTCTTTATCCACATTATAGCAGGGGGTGTAAAGCCATAACACCCTCTGTGTTCTGTTAGACAGGTAACTCTTTATCCACATTATAGCAGGGGTGTAAAGCCATAACACCCTCTGTGTTCTGTTAGACAGGTAACTCTTTATCCACATTATAGCAGGGGGTGTAAAGCCATAACACCCTCTGGGTTCTGTTAGACAGGTAACTCTTTATCCACATTATAGCAGGGGGTGTAAAGCCATAACACCCTCTGTGTTCTGTTAGACAGGTAACTCTTTATCCACATTATAGCAGGGGGTGTAAAGCCATAACACCCTCTGTGTTCTGTTAGACAGGTAACTCTTTATCCACATTATAGCAAGGGGTGTAAAGCCATAACACCCTCTGTGTTCTGTTAGACAGGTAACTCTTTATCCACATTATAGCAGGGGGTGTAAAGCCATAACACCCTCTGTGTTCTGTTAGACAGGTAACTCTTTATCCACATTATAGCAGGGGGTGTAAAGCCATAACACCCTCTGTGTTCTGTTAGACAGGTAACTCTTTATCCACATTATAGCAGGGGGTGTAAAGCCATAACACCCTCTGTGTTCTGTTAGACAGGTAACTCTTTATCCACATTATAGCAGGGGTGTAAAGCCATAACACCCTCTGTGTTCTGTTAGACAGGTAACTCTTTATCCACATTATAGCAGGGGGTGTAAAGCCATAAGGATCGTCCCTTTTTAACGTCTTCCTGTCATTCCATACATATTAACAACTGTTTGTATTTCCTATATTCATCTTTTTCATCCTATATTCCAATCATCTTTGATGTCTGTAAAGGACAACCTGCAGAATGTTGCTAAGGAAACAGAGACAGTAAGTTATTGATAGATAAACTTACCCCTGTCTGTCTGTCTCTCTGCCTGTCTGTCTGTCTGCCTCTCTCTCTGCCTGCCTGCCTGAGTGAAAGAGAGAGAGAGAGAAAGAGAAACAGGATAGAGAGGGGGTGGAGAGAGTTGATGGAGGAGGACTCTGGAGAGACATTGAGTGGAAAGAGTTGATGGAAGGGGAGACAGGAGAGAGAGGGAGTGGAGAGAGTTGATGGAGGAGGACCCTGGAGAGAGATTGAGTGGAGAGAGTTGATGGAGGAGGACCCTGGAGAGAGATTGAGTGGAGAGAGTTGATGGAGGAGGACCCTGGAGAGAGATTGAGTGGAGAGAGTTGATGGAGGAGGACCCTGGAGAGAGATTGAGTGGAGAGAGTTGATGGAGGAGGACCCTGGAGAGAGATTGAGTGGAGAGAGTTGATGGAGGAGGACCCTGGAGAGAGATTGAGTGGAGAGAGTTGATGGAAGGGGAGCCAAGAGAGAGAGATTGAGTGGAAAGAGTTGATGGAGGAGGACCCACAAATCACACAAATCATTGACCAGATGGGCCACTGGCTGCTCTAAACACCTGATATGAAGACATCCGTCATGCTGTAACACGGCAGTTGGGTCTGCAGCTGTGGTCTCCCTGCTCTGTGTGTGTGTGTGTGTGGCTCTGGGTGCTCAGCCTGACTGCATCCCTGATGGACTGGAGCCAGGCTAGACTACAGCCAGGGAGACAGAGAGGGATAAGACAGGGAGAGAGAGAGAGAAGGATGGAGGAATGTGAAGAGGCTGCTGAGGCTCCACTCAATCTCTTTGATAGGATTAGCAAGCAGTCCTCTACTGGGGTGGTGACGGGGGTGATGGTGGTGATGGTGGGGGTGATGGTGGTGATGGTGGGGGTGGGGGTGGGGGTGGTGGGGGTGTTGGGGGTGGGGGCATCTCAATCTATCTGTCACCACATCAGTCTAGTTGTCACCACATCACCTGCATAGCAATGATGGCACAACCAGGCTGCCAAAACAAGGCCATGCCTGCGCCCGCAATGGCACCACCCTATTTCCTATTAAGGTGCACTACTGTTGACCAGAGACCTATAGGGAATAGGGTGCACTACTGTTGACCAGAGACCTATAGGGAATAGGGTGCACTACTGTTGACCAGAGACCTATAGGGAATAGGGTGCACTACTGTTGACCAGAGACCTATAGGGAATAGGGTGCACTACTGTTGACCAGAGACCTATAGGGAATAGGGTGCACTACTGTTGACCAGAGACCTATAGGGAATAGGGTGCACTACTGTTGACCAGAGACCTATAGGGAATAGGGTGCACTACTGTTGACCAGAGACCTATAGGGAATAGGGTGCACTACTGTTGACCAGAGACCTATAGGGAATAGGGTGCACTACTGTTGACCAGAGACCTATAGGGAATAGGGTGCACTACTGTTGACCAGAGACCTATAGGGAATAGGGTGCACTACTGTTGACCAGAGACCTATAGGGAATAGGGTGCACTACTGTTGACCAGAGACCTATAGGGAATAGGGTGCACTACTGTTGACCAGGACCATTTAGATTTTCGATGTTGGTTTTAAAAATTGCTGTTAAATGATTTAACAACACAGATTAATAACCTGTTTGGGATAGGGGGCAGCATTTTCAAGTTTGGATGAAAAACGTGCCCAGAGTAAACTGCCTGCTACTCAGTCCCAGTTGCTAATATTTGCATATTATTAGTAGATTTGGATAGAACACACTGACGTTTCTAAAACTGTTTGAATGATGTCTGTGGTATAACAGAACTCATATGGCAGGCGAAAACCTGAGTAAAATCCAACCAGGAAGTGGGAAATCTGAGGTTTGTAGTTTTTCAAAGCTTGGCCTATCGAAAACACAGTATCTATGGGGTCAAATTGCACTTCCTAAGGCTTCCACTAGATGTCAACCGTCTTTAGAAACTTGTTTGAGGCTTCTACTGTAAAGGTGGGGCTTATGAGGGGAGGGTTCTTTGAGTCAGTGGGCTGGCAGAGTGCCACAAACTCGTGACGCTCATTCACATGAGAGGGAGGTCTCGTTCTAAATCTTTTCCACAGACAAAGGAATTCTCAGGTTGGAACATTATTGAAGATTTATGTTAAAAACATCCTAAAGATTTATTCTATACTTCGTTTGACATGTTTCTACGGACTGTAACGGAACTTTTGGACTGTGTCTGGACCTAGTGCTCGCGCCTCATGAAGATGGATTACTGGGCTGAACGCGCTAACAACAAGGAAGAATTTGGACATAAATGATTCACTTTATCGAGCAAATCAAACATTTATTGTGGAACTGGGATTCCTGGGAGTGCATTCTGATGAAGATCATCAAAGGTAAGTGAATATTTATAATGCTATTTCTGACTAATGTTGACTCCAACATGGCGGATATTTCTTTGGCTGGTTTGGTCTCTGAGCGCTGTACTCAGATTATTGCATTGTGTGCTTTTTCCCGTAAAGGACGCCAAATACAAAACAACAGAAATCTCATCATTCGAATTCCTCAAACATACATGTATCTTATACCGTTTTAAAGGTAGTTTTGTTGTTAATCCCACCACAGTGTCCGATTTCAAATAGGCGTTACGACGAAAGCACCACAAACGGTCAGAGCCAAGTCACAGAAAAACACAGCCATTTTTCCAGCCAAAGAAAAGCACAAATTAGAGATACAATTAATCAATTAATGACCAAATACTTATTTTCCACCATAATTTGCAAATAAATTCATTAAAAATCCTACAATGTGATTTTCTGGATTTTTTTTCTCATTTTGTCTGTCATAGTTGAAGTGTACCTATGATGAAAATTACAGGCCTCTCTCATCTTTTTAAGTGCGAGACCTTGCACAATTGGTGGCTGACTAAATACTTTTTTGCCCCACTGTACATGTATTGTGTAACGTGATGACCTATGAGTGCCATCTGATGAAGATCATCAAAGGTTAGTGATTAATTTGATCTATATTTCTGCTTTTTGTGACTCCTATCTTCGGCTGGAAAAATGGCTGTGTGTGTTTTTGTGACTTTGCTCTGACCTAACATAATCATATGTTGTGCTTCGCTGTAAAGCCTTTTTAAAATCCGACACAATTTTTTCATTTGGTGTAATTGCACTTTTGTGAAAGTTACATATTTCAAGAAAATATTTTTGAATTTCGGGCACTGCCTTTTCAGTGGAATGTTGTCGAGGGGTGCCGCTAGCGGAAACCCTCGCCATAAGAAGGTTTAAAACAATATAAATAAAAGTTCCATGATGGTGGTGACTGGCCATTACTGCTTATCACTAATTAACCATCAGTTATTCACTTTATTAAAATAGTCCAGTTGTTGTGTATATTACACTTGTTTTATTTGATGACTTTATTATTTCGTTCCAAGTCATTATCTCATCTCTATAGAGCTACTGTCTGAAATAAATCACTATTTTAGTAGTTCTTCAAAGTAAATAAGGAATCATTTTATGACTGCTGAATGACATATGAGTTCTGTTATACTTCAGAGTGTTTTCTATCCAAATCTACTAATAATATTCTCTATTCCTCCTGTCTATTCCTCCTCTCTATTCCTCCACTCTATTCTTCCTCTCTATTCTTCCTCTCTATTCCTCCTCTCTATTCCTCCTCTCTATTCTTCCTCTCTATTCCGCCTCTCTATTCCTCCTCTCCATCCCTCCTCTCTATTCTTCCTCTCTATTCCTCCTCTCTATTCTTCCTCTCTATTCCTCCTCTCTATTCCTCCTCTCTATTCCTCCTCTCTATTCCTCCTCTCCACCCCTCCTCTCTATTCATCCTCTATATTCTTCCTCTCTATTCCTCCTCTATATTCCTCCTCTCCATCCCTCCTCTCTATTCCTCCTTTCTATTCCTCCTCTCCATCCCTCCCCTCTATTCCTCCTCTCCACCCCTCCTCTCTATTCATCCTCTATATTCTTCCTTTCTATTCCTCCTCTTTATCCCTCCTCTATATTCCTCCTCTCCATCCCTCCTCTCTATTCCTCCTCTCTATTCCTCCTCTCTATTCCTCCTCTCTATTCCTCCTCTCCATCCCTCCTCTCTATTCCTCCTCTCTATTCCTCTGTTCCTCCTCTGTTCCTCCTCTGTTCCTCCTCTGTTCCTCCTCTGTTCCTCCTCTGTTCCTCCTCTCCATCCCTCCTCTCTAGAGAGAGAGAGAGAGAGAGAGGGGGTCAGAGTGGTTCGCTCCATACAGTGAACACAAAGGGGGCTTTCAAGTGTCACTGCAGTCAATAGGTAGTTGTCAACACTGGCCGTTTACCAACAGCACTGTGAAGGCTGGCACTGCTATATATATACACACGTTCTCTCACACACGGCTGTGGGGTAGATCACTGTTAAAGGGTTAAAGGGTGAGTGGAGCTGTCAGACATTTTATTATTCTGAGGAGTGCAGGTCTGAGAGGAAATGTAATCGTCGGGAATCCAAAGTGAAGTATTTGGAAAGTGCTTTATGCTAATAATGCTCTCAGTTATTAAGGGAATATCGTCTTGTCCCTCTCCACAAAAAGGCATTTGTGAAAAATATTATCATTGTCAAATCACTGGAGGGGACTGAGAGAGGGAGAGCGTGAAAAATGATTGGGGAGGTCGCGATGAAGAGCTGGTCACCCAATAAAGGTCATGTGAACATACCTAGGCATCTGTTAATGTACGCAACATGGCATATCCTAACCCTAACCCCTAACCCTAACCTCTAACCCTAAACCTAACCCCTAACTCCAACCCCTAACCCTAACCCCTAAACCTAACCCTAACCCATAACCCCTAACCCTTAACCATAACTCTTAACCCTAACCCCTAACCCTAACCCCTAACCCATAACCCCCTAACCCTAAACCCTAACCCCTAAACCCTAACCTAACCCTAACCCTAACCCTAACCCCTAACCTAACCCATAACCCTAACCCCTAACCTAACCCATAACCCTAACCTTAACCTTAACCCCTAACCCTAACCCCTAACCATAACTCTTAACCCTAACCCGTAACCAAAACTCTTAACCCTAACCCCTAACCCGTAACCATAACTCTTAACCCTAACCCCTAACCCTAACCCTAACCCCTAACCCATAACCCAACCCTAAACCTAGGCATCTGTTAATGTACACAACATGCACATCCAAGCCTGGACATAACAGGCACAACGACATGTAGGAGAAACCCATCCCCCTCTCTGCCATCCTGGACATAACAGGCACAACGACATGTGGGAGAAACCCATCCCCCTCTCTCCCATCCTGGACATAACAGGCACAACGACATGTGGGAGAAACCCATCCCCCTCTCTCCCATCCTGGACATAACAGGCACAATGACATGTGGGAGAAACCCATCCCCCTCTCTCCCATCCTGGACATAACAGGCATAATGACATGTGGGAGATACCCATCCCCCTCTCACCCAGCCTGGACATAACAGGCACAACGACATGTGGGAGAAACCCATCCCCCTCTCTCCCATCCTGGACATAACAGGCACAACGACATCTGGGAGAAACCCATCCCCCTCTCTCCCAGCCTGGACATAACATCCCCCTCTCTCCCAGCCTGGACATAACAGGCATAATGACATGTGGGAGAAACCCATCCCCCTCTCTCCCATCCTGGACATAACAGGCATAATGACATGTAGGAGAAACCCATCCCCCTCTCTCCCATCCTGGACATAACAGGCACAACGACATGTAGGAGAAACCCATCCCCCTCTCTCCCATCCTGGACATAACAGGCATAATGACATGTAGGAGAAACCCATCCCCCTCTCTCCCATCCTGGACATAACAGGCATAATGACATGTAGGAGAAACCCATCCCCCTCTCTCCCATCCTGGACATAACAGGCACAACGACATGTAGGAGAAACCCATCCCCCTCTCTCCCAGCCTGGACATAACATCCCCCTCTCTCCCAGCCTGGACATAACAGGCATAATGACATGTGGGAGAAACCCATCCCCCTCTCTCCCATCCTGGACATAACAGGCATAATGACATGTAGGAGAACCCCATCCCCCTCTCTCCCATCCTGGACATAACAGGCACAACGACATGTAGGAGAAACCCATCCCCCTCTCTCCCAGCCTGGACATAACAGGCATAATGACATGTAGGAGAAACCCATCCCCCTCTCTCCCAGCCTGGACATAACAGGCACAACGACATGTAGGAGAAACCCATCCCCCTCTCTCCCATCCTGGACATAACAGGCACAATGACATGTGGGAGAAACCCATCCCCCTCTCTCCCATCCTGGACATAACAGGCACAACGACATGTGGGAGAAACCCATCCCCCCTCTCTCCCAGCCTGGACATAACAGGCATAATGACATGTGGGAGAAACCCATCCCCCTCTCTCCCATCCTGGACATAACATCCCCTCTCTCCCAGCCTGGACATAACAGGGAGAAACCCATCCCCCTCTCTCCCATCCTGGACATAACAGGCACAACGACATGTGGGAGAAACCCATCCCCCTCTCTCCCATCCTGGACATAACAGGCATAATGACATGTAGGAGAAACCCATCCCCCTCTCTCCCATCCTGGACATAACAAGCATAACAACATGTAGGAGAAACCCATCCCCCTCTCTCCCATCCTGGACATAACAAGCACAACGACATGTGGGAGAAACCCATCCCCCTCTCTCCCATCCTGGACATAACAGGGAGAAACCCATCCCCCTCTCTCCCATCCTGGACATAACAGGCACAACGACATGTGGGAGAAACCCATCCCCCTCTCTCCCATCCTGGACATAACAGGCATAACGACATGTAGGAGAAACCCATCCCCCTCTCTCCCATCCTGGACATAACAGGCATAACGACATGTAGGAGAAACCCATCCCCCTCTCTCCCAGCCTGGACATAACATCCCCCTCTCTCCCAGCCTGGACATAACATCCCCCTCTCTCCCAGCCTGGACATAACATCCCCCTCTCTCCCAGCCTGGACATAACATCCCCCTCTCTCCCAGCCTGGACATAACATCCCCCTCTCTCCCATCCTGGACATAACAGGGAGAAACCCATCCCCCTCTCTCCCATCCTGGACATAACAGGGAGAAACCCATCCCCCTCTCTCCCATCCTGGACATAACAGGGAGAAACCCATCCCCCTCTCTCCCATCCTGGACATAACATCCCCCTCTCTCCCATCCTGGACATAACATCCCCCTCTCTCCCAGCCTGGACATAACATCCCCCTCTCTCCCATCCTGGACATAACATCCCCCTCTCTCCCATCCTGGACATAACATCCCCCTCTCTCCCAGCCTGGACATAACATCCCCCTCTCTCCCATCCTGGACATAACATCCCCCTCTCTCCCAGCCTGGACATAACATCCCCCTCTCTCCCATCTCTTCTCTTCCTCTACAAGAAGATCATTATTTATTTCCAAATTGCAATAAAAACTCAGAAGACACTTCAAGACCAAAACATTTAAACGGTAAACTCAACACAGTCCTGGAGTCTGGACTTGTTTCACTTCAGGACCAAAACAGGTGTTTATCTTATTTCCTCATGTAATTGTATTGTTGTTATTATTATTCACTTCAAGTTGAGGCTGTTCTCAGTTGTTATGGAACCGCTAAAACAGACCAGGGCTGTAGTTGCTATGGAACCGCTAAGACAGACCAGGGCTGTAGTTGCTATGGAACCGCTAAGACAGACCAGGGCTGTAGTTGCTATGGAACCGCTAAGACAGACCAGGGCTGTAGTTGTTATGGAACCGCTAAGACAGACCAGGGCTGTAGTTGTTATAGAACCGCTAAGACAGACCAGGGCTGTAGTTGTTATAGAACCGCTAAGACAGACCAGGGCTGTAGTTGTTATGGAACCACTAAGACAGACCAGGGCTGTAGTTGTTATGGAACCGCTAAGACAGACCAGGGCTGTAGTTGTTATGGAACCGCTAAGACAGACCAGGGCTGTAGTTGTTATGGAACCGCTAAGACAGACCAGGGCTGTAGTTGTTATGGAACCGCTAAGACAGACCAGGGCTGTAGTTGTTATGGAACCGCTAAGACAGACCAGGGCTGTAGTTGTTATGGAACCGCTAAGACAGACCAGGGCTGTAGTTGTTATGGAACCGCTAAGACAGACCAGGGCTGTAGTTGTTATGGAACCGCTAAGACAGACCAGGGCTGTAGTTGTTATGGAACCGCTAAGACAGACCAGGGCTGTAGTTGTTATGGAACCGCTAAGACAGACCAGGGCTGTAGTTGTTATGGAACCGCTAAGACAGACCAGGGCTCTACATTTAAAGGGATAGTTCACCTAATTTACAAAATGACACATTTGTTTCCTTACCTTGTAAGCAGCCTAAGGACAAGCTAAGACTTGTATTACTCATTCATATTCATGTTTACCTGGCCACTTTTCCAAATGTTTCTCTAGCTTGTCCAGACTGCTTACAGGGTAAATTCACCAATATGTCAAGTTGTATTTTGGGTGAACTTTCCCCATTAATGTTGTTGCTAGGGGAAGCAGAGCTGTTCTAGTTGTCATAGCGATGAGGCAGTGGGGGAAGTGAGGGAGAGGCTAATCAATCTGATTTAATTAAGAGCAGTCACTCAGTTGAAATGAGCAGAATATAATTAATAAGCGCAATACAATTCTGCATTTTAGACTCCTGTAATTACACCAGTTCAATGCCCTCACAGTCTGACCCTTTAAAAAATGTATCAAATGTATTTTTCTTTTGTCATGAATCATGTGCCACATATTGAGAGGAAACACACAATCATACCTGTTTTTAACACTTTAATAAAGGAACTAAGAACATTTATTCGAATGGAGGTGTCTAAGCTACAGTACTAAACATTACATTGAGCAGATAAGCACTCTTTTCATTATACACTGAACAACAACATAAACACAACAAGTAAAGTGTTGGTCCAATGTGTCATGAGCTGAAATCAAAAATTCCAGAAATGATCCATACTCATAAAAATGTATTTATCGCATATTTTGGGCTCAGATTTGTTTCCATCCCTGTTAGTGAGTATTTATGTCTGTCATGAAGACCTTTTGCAGGAAAAAACTCATTATTATTGGTGAGGCTCCCCAGTAGATAGGACCTGGCTCCCCAGTAGGTAGGTCTGGCTCCCCAGTAGGTAGGTCTGGCTCCCCAGTAGGTAGGTCTGGCTCCCCAGTAGGTAGGTCTGGCTCCCCAGTAGGTAGGTTTGGCTCCCCAGTAGGTAGGTCTGGCTCCCCAGTAGGTAGGACCTGGCTCCCCAGTAGGTAGGACCTGGCTCCCCAGTAGGAAGGTCCGGCTCCCCAGTAGGTAGGACCTGGCTCCCCAGTAGATAGGACCTGGCTCCCCAGTAGATAGGACCTGGCTCCCCAGTAGGTAGGTCTGGCTCCCCAGTAGGTATGACCTGGCTCCCCAGTAGGTAGGACCTGGCTCCCCAGTAGGTAGGACCTGGCTCCCCAGTAGGTAGGACCTGGCTCCCCGGTAGATAGGTCCGGCTCCCCGGTAGGTAGGTTTGACTCCCCGGTAAGTAGGTCCGGCTCCCCGGTAGGTAGGTCCGGCTCCCCAGTAGGTAGGTCCGGCTCCCCAGTAGGTAGGTCCGGCTCCCCAGTAGGTAGGTCCGGCTCCCCAGTAGGTAGGACCTGGCTCCCCAGTAGGTAGGACCTGGATCCCCAGTAGGTAGGTCTGTCTCCCCAGTAGGTAGGTCTGACTCCCCAGTAGGTAGGTCTGGCTCCCCAGTAGGTAGGTCTGGCTCCCCAGTAGGTAGGACCTGGCTCCCCAGTAGGTAGGACCTGGCTCCCCAGTAGGTAGGACCTGGCTCCCCAGTAGGTAGGTCTGGCTCCCCAGTAGGTAGGACCTGGCTCCCCAGTAGGTAGGACCTGGCTCCCCAGTAGGTAGGACCTGGCTCCCCGGTAGGTAGGTCTGGCTCCCCGGTAGGTAGGTCTGGCTCCCCAGTAGGTAGGTCTGGCTCCCCAGTAGGTAGGTCTGGCTCCCCAGTAGGTAGGTCTGGCTCCCCAGTAGGTAGGACCTGGCTCCCCAGCTAGGTAGGTCTGGCTCCCCTGGCTCCCAGTAGGTAGGACCTGGCTCCCCAGTAGGTAGGTCTGGCTCCCCGGTAGGTAGGTCTGGCTCCCCAGTAGGTAGGTCTGACTCCCCAGTAGGTAGGTCTGGCTCCCCAGTAGGTAGGTCGGGCTCCCCAGTAGGAAGGTCTGGCTCTCCAGTAGGTAGGTCTGGCTCCCCAGTAGGTAGGACCTGGCTCCCCAGTAGGTAGGTCTGGCTCCCAGTAGGTAGGTCTGGCTCCCCAGTAGGTAGGACCTGGCTCCCCAGTAGGTAGGACCTGGCTCCCCAGTAGGTAGGACCTGGCTCCCCAGTAGGTAGGGCTCCCCCTGGCTCCCCAGTAGGTAGGTCTGGCTCCCCAGTAGGTAGGACCTGGCTAGGTCTGGTTCCCCAGTAGGAAGGTCTGGATCCCCAGCTCCCGGTAGGTAGGTCTGGGTAGGTAGGACCTGGCTGGCTCCCCAGTAGTAGGTCTGGCTCCCAGTAGGTAGGTCTGGCTCCCCAGTAGGTAGGACCTGGCTCCCCAGTAGGTAGGACCTGGCTCCCCAGTAGGTAGGACCTGGCTCCCCAGTAGGTAGGACATGGATCCCCAGTAGGTAGGTCTGTCTCCCCAGTAGGTAGGTCTGACTCCCCAGTAGATAGGACCTGGCTCCCCAGTAGGTAGGTCTGGCTCCCCAGTAGGTAGGTCTGGCTCCCCAGTAGGTAGGTCTGGCTCCCCAGTAGGTAGGACCTGGCTCCCCAGTAGGTAGGCCTGGCTCCCCAGTAGGTAGGACCTGGCTCCCCAGTAGGTAGGACCTGGCTCCCCAGTAGGTAGGACCTGGCTCCCCAGTAGGTAGGTCTGGCTCCCCGGTAGGTAGGTCTGGCTCCCCAGTAGGTAGGTCTGACTCCCCAGTAGGAAGGTCTGGCTCCCCAGTAGGTAGGTCTGGCTCCCCAGTAGGTAGGACCTGGCTCCCCAGTAGGTAGGACCTGGCTCCCCAGTAGGTAGGACCTGGCTCCCCAGTAGGTAGGTCTGGCTCCCCAGTAGGTAGGTCTGGCTCCCCAGTAGGTAGGTCTGGTTCCCCAGTAGGTAGGTCTGGCTCCCCAGTAGGTAGGTTTGACTCCCCAGTAGGTAGGTCCGGCTCCCCAGTAGGTAGGTCTGGCTCCCCAGTAGGAAGGTCTGGCTCCCCAGTAGGTAGGACCTGGCTCCCCAGTAGGTAGGACCTGGCTCCCCAGTAGGTAGGTCTGACTCCCCAGTAGGAAGGTCTGGCTCCCCAGTAGGAAGGTTTGGCTCCCCAGTAGGTAGGTTTGAATCCCCAGTAGGTAGGTCTGGCTCCCCAGTAGATAGGACCTGGCTCCCGAGTAGGTAGGTCTGGCTCCCCAGTAGGTAGGTCCGGTTCCCCAGTAGGTAGGTCTGGTTCCCCAGTAGGTAGGTCTGGATCCCCAGTAGGTAGGACCTGGCTCCCCGGTAGGTAGGTCTGGCTCCCCGGTAGGTAGGACCTGGCTCCCCAGTAGGAAGGTCTGACTCCCCAGTAGGTAGGTCTGGCTCCCCGGTAGGTAGGTCTGGCTCCCCAGTAGGTAGGTCTGGCTCCCCAGTAGGTAGGTCTGGCTCCCCAGTAGATAGGACCTGGCTCCCCAGTAGGTAGGACCTGGCTCCCCAGTAGGTAGGACCTGGCTCCCCAGTAGGTAGGACCTGGCTCCCCAGTAGGTAGGACCTGGCTCCCCAGTAGGTAGGACCTGGCTCCCCAGTAGGAAAGGTCTGGCTCCCCAGTAGGTAGGTCTGGCTCCCCAGTAGATAGGACCTGGCTCCCCAGTAGGTAGGACCTGGCTCCCCAGTAGGTAGGACCTGGCTCCCCAGTAGGTAGGACCTGGCTCCCCAGTAGGTAGGACCTGGCTCCCCAGTAGGTAGGACCTGGCTCCCCAGTAGGTAGGACCTGGCTCCCCAGTAGGTAGGTCTGGCTCCCCAGTAGGTATGACCTGGCTCCCCAGTAGGTAGGACCTGTCTCCCCAGTAGGTAGGTCTGGCTCCCCGGTAGGTAGGTCTGGCTCCCCGGTAGGTAGGTCTGGCTCCCCAGTAGGTAGGTCTGGCTCCCCGGCAGGTAGGTCTGGCTCCCCGGTAGGTAGGTCTGGCTCCCCGGTAGGTAGGTCTGGCTCCCCGGTGGGTAGGTCTGGCTCCCCAGTAGTTAGGTCTGGCTCCCCAGTAGGTAGGTCCGGTTCCCCAGTAGGTAGGACCTGGCTCCCCAGTAGGTAGGTCTGGCTCCCCAGTAGGTAGGTCTGGCTCCCCAGTAGGTAGGTCTGGTTCCCCAGTAGGTAGGTCTGGCTCCCCAGTAGGAAGGTCTGGCTCCCCAGTAGGTAGGTCTGGCTCCCCAGTAGGTAGGTCTGGCTCCCCAGTAGGTAGGTCTTGCTCCCAGTAGGAAGGTCTTGCTCCCAGTAGAAAGGTCTGGCTCCCAGTAGGACGGTCTGGCTCCCAGTAGGAAGGTCTTGCTCCCAGTAGGAAGGTCTGGCTCCCAGTAGGAAGGTCTGGCTCCCAGTAGAAGGTCTGGCTCCCAGTAGAAAGGTCTGGCTCCCAGTAGGAAGGTCTGGCTCCCAGTAGGAAGGTCTGGCTCCCAGTAGGAAGGTCTGGCTCCCAGTAGGAAGGTCTTTCTCCCAGTAGGAAGGTTTGGCTCCCCTCCTCTGCCCTCCCAGACACGTCCATGGCTGAGCTCCTGCCCATAGATTAGGACCTAATTTATTTATTTCAATTGACTGATTTCCTTCTTTGAACTGTAACTCAGTAAAATCTGTCAGCTGTGCATTTCTCCTTCCATATCTAGCGTCCGTGTGGAACTTGTATTCTAAGCAGATATTGCACTGTAAATCATTGTGCAGATAGGACACATCTGTCATCACACAGGAGCCAAGATGGGGTTTATAGGTCTCTGTTTTAGGAATCTGGAGTGGAATCCCAAAATGTACTCTGTTCCTTCCGTACTGCACCACCAGGGTCTGAAGAAGTGCACTATTTAGGGAATAGGGTGTAAATTGGGACTATTTGACCATTTTTGTTCTCTCTCCATCTCGTGATATTTGGTGCTTTATGTTCGCTGTAGACAAGTCATTTTCAGATGGTTTTCTATAACGCTCATCTGCATCTAATCTGGTTCAGGTTGTTTTTACCCTGCCTGCCTTCTGAGATCAGAACTGGTTCATTTATCAGATAAACTAACATATATATATCTGATATACTGTATATATATATATATATATATATTTACTGTATTTCTGATATACTGTATATATATACATATTTACTGTATATCTGAAATCCTGTATATACAGTATATATATCTGATATACTGTATATATATATATATATATCTGATATACTGTATATATATATATATATATCTGATATACTGTATGTATATATATATATATATATATATATACTGTATGTATATATATCTGATATACTGTATGTATATATATCTGATATACTATATATATATATATATATATATATCTGATATACTGTATGTATATATATATATATATATCTGATATACTGTATGTATATATATATATCTGATATACTGTATATATTTATATATATATATATATATCTGATATACTGTATGTATATATATCTGATATACTGTATATATATATATATATATATCTGATATACTGTATGTATATATATATATCTGATATACTGTATGTATATATATATATATATCTGATATACTGTATGTATATATATATATCTGATATACTGTATGTATATCTACACACAGCAGCATATTACATTACTTCCTCTTATATGTAATATTTCCTCTCGTCATGGGTCCCACTGGGTTCTGTGATGTGTGTTCTGGGAATGTGTGTTCTGGGAATGTGTGTTCTGGGAATGTGGGTTCTGTGATGTGTGTTCACATGTGGGTTCAGCATATTCTGTGAATTGT
This sequence comes from Oncorhynchus nerka, assembly GCF_034236695.1. NCBI lineage: Eukaryota > Metazoa > Chordata > Actinopteri > Salmoniformes > Salmonidae > Oncorhynchus > Oncorhynchus nerka. The sequence goes on along the minus strand of NC_088399.1, from coordinate 102,204,641 downwards.
GTTCTGTCTTGTATGTGGGAATATTTGTTCTGTGAATGTGTGTTCTGTGAATGTGTGTTCTGTGTGAATGTGTGTTCTGTGAATGTGTGTTCTGTGAATGTGTGTTCTGTGAATGTGTGTTCTGTGGAATGTGTGTTCTGTGTTCTGTGAATGTGTGTTCTGTGAATGTGTGGAATGTGTGTTCTGTGAATGTGTGTTCTGTGAATGTGTGTTCTGTGAATGTGTGTTCTGTGAATGTGTGTTCTGTGTGAATGTGTGTTCTGTGAATGTGTGTTCTGTGAATGTGTGTTCTGTGAATGTGTGTTCTGTGTGAATGTGTGTTCTGTGAATGTGTGTTCTGTGAATGTGTGTTCTGTGAATGTGTGTTCTGTGAATGTGTGTTCTGTGAATGTGTGTTCTGTGAATGTGTGTTCTGTGTGAATGTGTGTTCTGTGAATGTGTGTTCTGTGAATGTGTGTTCTGTGAATGTGTGTTCTGTGAATGTGTGAATGTGTGTTCTGTTCTGTGAATGTGTGTTCTGTGAATGTGTGTTCTGTGAATGTGTGTTCTGTGAATGTGTGTTCTGTGAATGTGTGTTCTGTGAATGTGTGTTCTGTGAATGTGTGTTCTGTGAATGTGTGTTCTGTGAATGTGTGTTCTGTGAATGTGTGTTCTGTGAATGTGTGTTCTGTGAATGTGTGTTCTGTGAATGTGTGTTCTGTGAATGTGTGTGTGAATGTGTGTTCTGTGAATGTGTGTTCTGTGAATGTGTGTTCTGTGAATGTGTGTTCTGTGAATGTGTGTTCTGTGAATGTGTGTTCTGTGAATGTGTGTTCTGTGAATGTGTGTTCTGTGAATGTGTGTTCTGTGAATGTGTGTTCTGTGAATGTGTGTTCTGTGAATGTGTGTTCTGTGAATGTGTGTTCTGTGAGTGTGTGTTCTGTGAATGTGTGTTGAATGTGTGTGTGAATGTGTGTTCTGTGAATGTGTGTTCTGTGAATGTGTGTTCTGTGAATGTGTGTTCTGTGAATGTGTGTTCTGTGAATGTGTGTTCTGTGAATGTGTGTTCTGTGAATGTGTGTTCTGTGTGAATGTGTGTTCTGTGTGAATGTGTGTTCTGTGAATGTGTGTTCTGTGAATGTGTGTTCTGTGAATGTGTGTTCTGTGCAGTTTAACAGCGTCAAGGTGTTTGAAACAAATTCCTACTAGCCGCATGTATGAAGCATCTCCGAGTCTGAGATCTAGGATCAGTTTTCCCTTTTAAAATCCCACAATGAACAAGGGAGAACCTGATCCTAGATGAGCACTCCTACTCTGAGACACTTAGCCGCCCCTGTTCTGTGTGGTAGGATGTATACACATATGATTTTGGATTTACACTGAGTGGACAAAACATTATGAACACCTGCTCTTTCCATGACATAGTGAATTCAGGTGAAAGCTAGTATCCCTTATTGATGTCACTTGTTAAATCCACTACAATCAGCGTAGATGAAGAGGAGGAGTCAGGTTAAATAAGGATTTTTAAGCCTTGAGATATTTGAGACATGGATTGTGTATGTGTGCCATTCAGAGGGTGAATGGGCAAGACAAAATAGTAGCTGCCAGGAGTACTGGACTGTGTCAAGAACTGCAACACTGTGTTCTCTCTCTCTCTGTGCTCTCTCTCTCTCTCTCTCTTAAATATGGGTTGCTAAATGACTTAAATGTAAAATGTAAATGTATTTACAATGGTGTGTGTTCTTCACTGGTTGCCCTTTTCTCGTGGCAACAGGTCACAAATCTTGCTGCTGTGATGGCACACTGTGGAATTTCACCCAGTAGATATGGGAGTTTATCAAAATTTGATTTGTTTTCACATTATTTGTGGGTCTGTGTAATCTGAGGGAAATATGTCTCTCTAATATGGTGATACATTGGGCAGGAGGTTAGGAAGTGCAGCTCAGTTTCCACCTCATTTTGTGGGCAGTGTGCACCCAACCAAATCATGAGGAAACAAAACAATATTTGCTTGACACATTGTAAAGAATTAACAAAAAACAGAGCAAACTAGAATGCTTTTTGGCCCTACACAGAGAGTACACAACGGCAGAATACCTGACCACTGTGACTGACCCAAAATTAAGGAAAGCTTTGGCTATGTACAGACTTAGTGAGCATAGCCTTGCTATTGAGAAAGGCCGCCGTAGGCAGACCTGGCTCTCAAGAGAAGACAGGCTATGTGCACACTGCCCACACAATGAGGTGGAAACTGAGCTGCACTTCCTAACCTCCTGCCCAATGTATCACCATATTAGAGAGACATATTTCCCTCACATTACACAGACTCACAAATAATGTGAAAACAAATCAAATTTTGATAAACTCCCATATCTACTGGGTGAAATACCACAGTGTGCCATCACAGCAGCAAGATGTGTGACCAGAAAAGGTCAACCAGTGAAGAACAAACACCATTGTAAATACAACCCATATTTATTTATTTTCCCTTTTGTACTTTAACTATTTGCACATAATATGACATTTTCAATTCCTTTTAAACGTTTGTTAATTATCCATAACAGCTTTGGCTCTTTTTTTTGTTTCCTATTGAGAAAGACAGATTTTTATTGTATATTATCTACCTCACTTGAGAGAGAGAGAAAAAATGTCTTCCTCTGTGCCACATACAGTACATTCCCCCTCAGAGTCACCCTACTTCAATGAAGAGAGTTTCTCCAGTCTAGAGGGAGAAATTAGTCACTTTCAGGCTCAAGGCAACGTACTGGTCTGTGGAGACCTGAATGCTAGAACAGCAGAAGAACCAGACACTATTAACAGTCATGGAGATAAACACCTACCAGGAAGCAACAACCTTTCTCTCCCCACATACAGACAGGAAGCAACAACCTTTCCCTCCCCACATACAGACAGGAAGTAACAACCTTTCTCTCCCCACATACAGACAGGAAGCAACAACCTTTCTCTCCCCACATACAGAAAGGAAGCAACAACCTTTCTCCCCCCACATACAGACAGGAAGCAACAACCTTTCCCTCCCCACATACAGACAGGAAGTAACAACCTTTCCCTCCCCACATACAGACAGGAAGCAACAACCTTTCCCTCCCCACATACAGACAGGAAGTAACAACCTTTCTCTCCCCACATATAGACAGGAAGCAACAACCTTTCCCTCTCCACATACAGACAGGAAGCAACAACCTTTCTCTCCCCACATACAGACAGGAAGCAACAACCTTTCCCTCCCCACATACAGACAGGAAGTAACAACCTTTCTCTCCCCACATACAGACAGGAAGCAACAACCCCCCCCCCCCCACATACAGACAGGAAGCAACAACCTTTCCCTCCCCCCATACAGGGGACTCTTTAGGTAGGTCCACCTACAGCTCTGTGGAACACTGGGTCTGTACATAGTCAATGGTAGGCTGAGAGGGGACTCTTTTGGCAGGTACACCTACAGCTCTGTGGAACACTGGGTCTGTACATAGTCAATGGTAGGCTGAGAGGGGACTCTTTTGGTAGGTACACCTACAGCTCTGTGGAACACTGGGTCTGTACATAGTCAATGGTAGGCTGAGAGGAGACTCTTCTGGTAGGTCCACCTACAGCTCTGTGGAACACTGGGTCTGTACATAGTCAATGGTAGGCTGAGAGGGGACTCTTTAGGTAGGTCCACCTACAGCTCTGTGGAACACTGGGTCTGTATATAGTCAATGGTAGGCTGAGAGGGGACTCTTTTGGTAGGTACACCTACAGCTCTGTGGAACACTGGGTCTGTACATAGTCAATGGTAGGCTGAGAGGGGACTCTTTAGGTAGGTCCACCTACAGCTCTGTGGAACACTGGGTCTGTACATAGTCAATGGTAGGCTGAGAGGGGACTCTTTAGGTAGGTCCACCTACAGCTCTGTGGAACACTGGGTCTGTATATAGTCAATGGTAGGCTGAGAGGGGACTCTTTTGGTAGGTACACCTACAGCTCTGTGGAACACTGGGTCTGTACATAGTCAATGGTAGGCTGAGAGGAGACTCTTTGGTAGGTCCACCTACAGCTCTGTGGAACACTGGGTCTGTATATAGTCAATGGTAGGCTGAGAGGGGACTCTTTTGGTAGGTACACCTACAGCTCTGTGGAACACTGGGTCTGTACATAGTCAATGGTAGGCTGAGAGGAGACTCTTCTGGTAGGTCGACCTACAGCTCTGTGGAACACTGGGTCTGTACATAGTCAATGGTAGGCTGAGAGGGGACTCTTTTGGTAGGTACACCTACAGCTCTGTGGAACACTGGGTCTGTACATAGTCAATGGTAGGCTGAGAGGGGACTCTTTTGGTAGGTACACCTACAGCTCTGTGGAACACTGGGTCTGTACATAGTCAATGGTAGGCTGAGAGGGGACTCTTTTGGTAGGTACACCTACAGCTCTGTGGAACACTGGGTCTGTACATAGTCAATGGTAGGCTGAGAGGGGACTCTTTTGGTAGGTACACCTACAGCTCTGTGGAACACTGGGTCTGTACAGTCACTGTAGGCTGAGAGGGGACTTTTTGGTAGGTAAACCCAGCTCTGTGGAACACTGGGTCTGTACATAGTCAATGGTAGGCCCACTAGGGGACTCTTTCAGAGCCAGCCCACTAACAGCTCTGTGGAACACTGGGTCTGTCATAGTCAATGGTAGGCTGAGAGGGGACTCTTTTGGTCAGAGCACCTCACAGTCAGCTCTGTGGAACACTGGGTCTGTCAGTCAGCCCATGGTAGGCAGGGGACTCTTCAGAGCCTTCACAGTCCACCCACTAGCTCATCCCTTGGCAGCAGCCTTAGACACTTCCTCCCACTAAACCCAGAGTCTCTCAGAGCCTTCACAGTCAGCCCACTAACACCTCTCTCAGAGCCAGCCCACTAACACCTCTCTCAGAGCCTTCACAGTCAGCCCACTAACACCTCTCTCAGAGCCTTCACAGTCAGCCCACTAACACCTCTCTCAGAGCCTTCACAGTCAGCCCACTAACACCTCTCTCAGAGCCTTCAGTCAGCCCACTAACACCTCTCTCAGAGCCTTCACAGTCAGCCCACTAACACCTCTCTCAGAGCCTTCACAGTCAGCCCACTAACACCTCTCTCAGAACCTTCAGTCAGCCCACTAACACCTCTCTCAGAGCCTTCACAGTCAGCCCACTAACACCTCTCTCAGAGCCTTCACAGTTAGCCCACTAACACCTCTCTCAGAGCCTTCACAGTCAGCCCACTAACACCTCTCTCAGAGCCTTCAGTCAGCCCACTAACACCTCTCTCAGAGCCTTCACAGTCAGCCCACTAACACCTCTCTCAGAGCCTTCACAGTCAGCCCACTAACACCTCTCTCAGAACCTTCAGTCAGCCCACTATAACACCTCTCTCAGAGCCTTCACAGTCAGCCCACTATAACACCTCTCTCAGAGCCTTCACAGTCAGCCCACTATAACACCTCTCTCAGAGCCTTCACAGTCAGCCCACTATAACACCTCTCTCAGAGCCTTCACAGTCAGCCCACTATAACACCTCTCTCAGAGCCTTCACAGTCAGCCCACTATAACACCTCTCTCAGAGCCTTCACAGTCAGCCCACTATAACACCTCTCTCAGAGCCTTCACAGTCAGCCCACTATAACACCTCTCTCAGAGCCTTCACAGTCAGCCCACTATAACACCTCTCTCAGAGCCTTCACAGTCAGCCCACTATAACACCTCTCTCAGAGCCTTCACAGTCAGCCCACTATAACACCTCTCTCAGAGCCTTCACAGTCAGCCCACTATAACACCTCTCTCAGAGCCTTCACAGTCAGCCCACTATAACACCTCTCTCAGAGCCTTCACATTCAGCCCACTATAACACCTCTCTCAGAGCCTTCACAGTCAGCCCACTAACACCTCTCTCAGAGCCTTCACAGTCAGCCCACTAACACCTCTCTCAGAGCCTTCACAGTCAGCCCACCTCTCTCAGACCACAGTAAAATCACAGTGTATCTGAGAAGAGCAGAACCCAACCATGAAGCATCACGGCCCAATAAATGACATGGTACTAAACAGGCCTATAGATGGAGTGCAAACAGTACAGACATCTACCAATAAGCAATTAGTAGCCAAAAAATACAGTCTCTCCTGGACAACTTTTTAGCCTTAACATTCTCCATCAGCAACGAAGGTGTAAATTTGGCTGTTTGGAACATAAACTTTATAATTGACAAATTAGCCCTCTTGGCTAATCTAAAGAAGCATAAGAGCAAACCAGAAATGACAGATAATGAAAAATGGTTTGATAATGATTACAAACATTTTAAAAAGTAAATGAGAAGAGAACCAGACAACAAAAATATACGGCTTCAATATGGGGAAACACTGAAGCAATACAAACACACCCTGAGAACAGTATGGGGAAACACTGAAGCAATACAAACACACCCTGAGAACAGTATGGGGAAACACTGAAGCAATACAAACACACCCTGAGAACAGTATGGGGAAACACTGAAGCAATACAAACACACCCTGAGAACAGTATGGGGAAACACTGAAGCAATACAAACACATCCTGAGAACAGTATGGGGAAACACTGAAGCAATACAAACACACCCTGAGAACAGTATGGGAAACACTGAAGCAATACAAACACACCCTGAGAACAGTATGGGGAAACACTGAAGCAATACAAACACACCCTGAGAACAGTATGGGGAAACACTGAAGCAATACAAACACACCCTGAGAACAGTATGGGGAAACACTGAAGCAATACAAACACACCCTGAGAACAGTATGGGGAAACACTGAAGCAATACAAACACACCCTGAGAACAGTATGGGGAAACACTGAAGCAATACAAACACACCCTGAGAACAGTATGAAACACTGGCAATACAAACACACCCTGAGAACAGTATGGGAAACACTGAAGCAATACAAACACACCCTGAGAACAGTATGGGGAAACACTGAAGCAATACAAACACACCCTGAGAACAGTATGGAGAAACACTGAACAATACAAACACACCCTGAGAACAGTATGGAGAAACACTGAAGCAATACAAACACACCCTGAGAACAGTATGGGGAAACACTGAAGCAATACAAACACACCCTGAGAACAGTATGGGGAAACACTGAAGCAATACAAACACACCCTGAGAACAGTATGGGGAAACACTGAAGCAATACAAACACACCCTGAGAACAGTATGGGAAACACTGAAGCAATACAAACACACCCTGAGAACAGTATGGGGAAACACTGAAGCAATACAAACACACCCTGAGAACAGTATGGAGAAACACTGAAGCAATACAAACACACCCTGAGAACAGTATGGGGAAACACTGAAGCAATACAAACACACCCTGAGAACAGTATGGAGAAACACTGAAGCAATACAAACACACCCTGAGAACAGTATGGGGAAACACTGAAGCAATACAAACACACCCTGAGAACAGTATGGGGAAACACTGAAGCAATACAAACACACCCTGAGAACAGTATGGGGAAACACTGAAGCAATACAAACACACCCTGAGAACAGTATGGGGAAACACTGAAGCAATACAAACACACCCTGAGAACAGTATGGGGAAACACTGAAGCAATACAAACACACCCTGAGAACAGTATGGGGAAACACTGAAGCAATACAAACACACCCTGAGAACAGTATGGGGAAACACTGAAGCAATACAAACACACCCTGAGAACAGTATGGAGAAACACTGAAGCAATACAAACACACCCTGAGAACAGTATGGGGAAACACTGAAGCAATACAAACACACCCTGAGAACAGTATGGGGAAACACTGAAGCAATACAAACACACCCTGAGAACAGTATGGGGAAACACTGAAGCAATACAAACACACCCTGAGAACAGTATGGGGAAACACTGAAGCAATACAAACACACCCTGAGAACAGTATGGGGAAACACTGAAGCAATACAAACACACCCTGAGAACAGTATGGGGAAACACTGAAGCAATACAAACACACCCTGAGAACAGTATGGGGAAACACTGAAGCAATACAAACACACCCTGAGAACAGTATGGGGAAACACTGAAGCAATACAAACACACCCTGAGAACAGTATGGGGAAACACTGAAGCAATACAAACACACCCTGAGAACAGTATGGGGAAACACTGAAGCAATACAAACACACCCTGAGAACAGTATGGGGAAACACTGAAGCAATACAAACACATCCTAAGAACAGTATGGGGAAACACTGAAGCAATACAAACACACCCTGAGAACAGTATGGGGAAACACTGAAGCAATACAAACACACCCTGAGAACAGTATGGGGAAACACTGAAGCAATACAAACACACCATGAGAACAGTATGGGGAAACACTGAAGCAATACAAACACACCCTGAGAACAGTATGGGGAAACACTGAATCAATACAAACACACCCTGAGAACAGTATGGAGAAACACTGAAGCAATACAAACACACCCTGAGAACAGTATGGAGAAACACTGAAGCAATACAAACACACCCTGAGAACAGTATGGGGAAACACTGAAGCAATACAAACACACCCTGAGAACAGTATGGGGAAACACTGAAGCAATACAAACACACCCTGAGAACAGTATGGGGAAACACTGAAGCAATACAAACACACCCTGAGAACAGTATGGAGAAACACTGAAGCAATACAAACACACCCTGAGAACAGTATGGGGAAACACTGAAGCAATACAAACACACCCTGAGAACAGTATGGGGAAACACTGAAGCAATACAAACACACCCTGAGAACAGTATGGGGAAACACTGAAGCAATACAAACACACCCTGAGAACAGTATGGGGAAACACTGAAGCAATACAAACACACCCTGAGAACAGTATGGGGAAACACTGAAGCAATACAAACACACCCTGAGAACAGTATGGGGAAACACTGAAGCAATACAAACACACCCTGAGAACAGTATGGAGAAACACTGAAGCAATACAAACACACCCTGAGAACAGTATGGGGAAACACTGAAGCAATACAAACACACCCTGAGAACAGTATGGGAAACACTGAAGCAATACAAACACACCCTGAGAACAGTATGGGGAAACACTGAAGCAATACAAACACACCCTGAGAACAGTATGGGGAAACACTGAAGCAATACAAACACACCCTGAGAACAGTATGGAGAAACACTGAAGCAATACAAACACACCCTGAGAACAGTATGGGGAAAGACTGAAGCAATACAAACACACCCTGAGAACAGTATGGGGAAACACTGAAGCAATATAAACACACCCTGAGAACAGTATGGGGAAACACTGAAGCAATACAAACACACCCTGAGAACAGTATGGAGAAACACTGAAGCAATACAAACACACCCTGAGAACAGTGTGGGGAAACACTGAAGCAATACAAACACACCCTGAGAACAGTGTGGGGAAACACTGAAGCAATACAAACACACCCTGAGAACAGTGTGGGGAAACACTGAAGCAATACAAACACACCCTGAGAACAGTATGGGGAAACACTGAAGCAATACAAACACACCCTGAGAACAGTATGGGGAAACACTGAAGCAATACAAACACATTTGAGAACAGTATGGGGAAACACTGAAGCAATACAAACACACCCTGAGAACAGTGGGAAACACTGAAGCAATACAACCACACCCTGAGAACAGTATGGGGAAACACTGAAGCAATACAAACACACCCTGAGAACAGTATGGGGAAACACTGAAGCAATACAAACACACCCTGAGAACAGTATGGGGAAACACTGAAGCAATACAAACACACCCTGAGAACAGTATGGGGAAACACTGAAGCAATACAAACACACCCTGAGAACAGTATGGGAAACACTGAAGCAATACAAACACACCCTGAGAACAGTATGGGGAAACACTGAAGCAATACAAACACACCCTGAGAACAGTATGGGGAAACACTGAAGCAATACAAACACACCCTGAGAACAGTATGGGGAAACACTGAAGCAATACAAACACACCCTGAGAACAGTATGGGGAAACACTGAAGCAATACAAACACACCCTGAGAACAGTATGGGAAACACTGAAGCAATACAAACACACCCTGAGAACAGTGTGGGGAAACACTGAAGCAATACAAACACACCCTGAGAACAGTATGGGGAAACACTGAAGCAATACAAACACACCCTGAGAACAGTATGGGGAAACACTGAAGCAATACAAACACATCCTGAGAACAGTATGGGGAAACACTGAAGCAATACAAACACACCCTGAGAACAGTATGGGGAAACACTGAAGCAATACAAACACACCCTGAGAACAGTATGGGGAAACACTGAAGCAATACAAACACAAAGGAACTGAACATTAGAAATCAATATTAAAAAATCACTTTGCAAACCTCATCATGAGGGATTAGCTATCCAAAATGGGGATGTGCGGAGAAATCACTTTGCAAACCTCTACAGTGATATAACAAAGAGCCCAGAACAAAAAGAAATACAAAGAAAAATGACAAATCCTTGAATCAACAGTCAAAGACTATCAGAATCCTTTGGATACACCAATTACAGAAGAAGAATTATTGGAAAAACGATGCCAACCCAAAATGGCCTGTGGTGCTGATGGTATTTTAAATGAAATGATCAAATATACAGACCGCAAATTCAAATTGGCTATACTCAAACTCTTCAACATTATCCTCACTGCAGGTATTTTCCCCGATATTTGTAACTAGGGATTGATCACACCAATCTATAAAAATGGAGACCACATTTACACCCTCCACACTCTAATTGACAAACAAGTCAACCAAAACAAAGGCAAAATCTTACTCGTGTTTTGTAGATTTCAAGAAACCATTTGATTCAATTTGGCACGCAGGTCTTTTTTTTAATAAGCTAATAGAAAGTAGTATTGGAGGGAAAACATTTATTTATTTATTTTACCTTTATTTAACTCGGCAAGTCAGTTAAGAACAAATTCTTATTTTCAATGACGGCCTAGGAACAGTGGGTTAACTGCCTGTTCAGGGGCAGAACGACAGATTTGGACCTTGTCAGCTCAGGGATTTGAACTTGCAACCTTCCGTTTACTAGTCCAACACTCTAACCACTAGGCTACCCTGCCGCCTCTACACTCTAACCACTGGGCTACCCTGCCGCCTCTACACTCTAACCACTGGGCTACCCTGGCCTCTGACCTAACCACTTACCCTGCCGCCTCTACGCTCTAACCACTGGGCTACCCTGCCGCCTCTACGCTCTAACCACTGGGCTACACTGCCGCCTCTACCTGTCAGACCTGGACACACCAAAAACGACACATATTTAGGACTAAATATCAGCAACAGAGATAGCTTTCACATGGCTGTGAATGAGCTGAGAGACAAAGCAAGAAGAGCATTCTATGCCATTAAAAGGAACATTAGAATCTAAATTCCAATTGGAATCTGGCTCAAAATGTTCCAATCAGTTCTAGAACCAGTTGCTCTATATGGCAGTGAAGTATGGGGGTCCACTCTCTAACAAGCATTTACCAAATGGGACAAACATCTAATCAAAATACTGCATGCAGAGTTTCAATCTCGCTCAAAGAGTTTTGCAAGACTGAAATGCAAGTGCTAAGAAAACCTCCAAATAAGGCATGTAGAGCAGAATGGGGCCAAAACCCCCTCCTCGTTCAAATAGAAAAAAGAGACATCACATTTTACAACCATCTAAAAACAAGTGACCTCAAAACATTCCATCACACAGCTCTACAATGTCAAGAGATGAAACGAGTCCCCTCAGTCAGCTGGTTCTGAGGCTCAGTTCACTAACCCAAACCAACCCCATAGAGCCTCAGGACAGCAGTCAGTCAGCTGGTTCTGAGACTCAGTTAACTAACCCAAACCGACCCCATTGAGCCTCAGGACAGCAGTCAACTAGCTGGTTCTGAGGCTCAGTTCACCAACCCCATAGAGTCTCAGGACAGCAGTCAGCCAGCTGGTTCTGAGGCTCAGTTCACCAACCCCATAGAGCCTCAGGACAGCAGTCAGCCAGCTGGTTCTGAGGCTCAGTTCACTAACCCAAACCAACCCCATAGAGCCTCAGGACAGCAGTCAGCCAGCTGGTTCTGAGGCTCAAAACCCCATAAGTCTCAAGCACTCAGCCAGCTGGTTCTGAGGCTCAGACCCAAACCAACCCCATAGAGCCTCAGGACAGCAGTCAGCCAGCTGGTTCTGACTGTTAGACCCAAACCAACCCCATAGAGCCTCAGGAAGCAGTCAGTCAGCTGGTTCTGAGGCTCAGTTCACTAACCCAAACCAAGTGAGCCTCTGGACTATAGCCAGCTGGTTCTGAGGCTCAGTTCACAACAAACCAACCCCTAGAGCTCAGGACATCACTCAGCCAGCTGGTTCTGAGGCTCAGTTCACCAACCCAAACCAACCCCTAGAGCCTCAGGACAGCACTCAGCCAGCTGGTTCTGAGGCTCACAGACAAACCAACCCCAGAGCCTCAGGACAGCAGTCAGTCAGCTGGTTCTGAGGCTCAGTTCACCAACCCAAACCAAGAGAGCCTCAGAACAGCACTCAGCCAGCTGGTTCTGAGGCTCAGTTCACCAACCCAAACCAACCCCTAGAGCCTCAGGACAGCACTCAGCCAGCTGGTTCTGAGGCTCAGCTAACCCAAACCAGCCCCATAGAGCCTCAGGACAGCACTCAGCCAGCTGGTTCTGAGGCTCAGTTCACCAACCCAAACCAACTGGCTGCCCAGGACAGCAGTCAGTCAGTCTGGTTCTAGGCTCAGTTCACAGACAAACCTGGCCCCAGAGCCTCAGGACAGTCAGCTGGCTATAGAAACCAACCCCATAGAGCCTCAGGACAGCACAAAGCTGGTTCTAGGCCCAGTTCACTAACCCAAACCAACCCCATAGAGCCTCAGGACAGCACTCAGAAAATCTGGCCCCACCAATCATCAAAACAAAAATAAAAATATATCACCTATTGGAAAGACTACCCAAAAAAATAGGTAAACAGTCTGGCTATTTGATTAAACAGACCGGTCTGACCACTGTGACAGACAAACACTGGCTACCCAGAGAGGACAGTCTGGCTATAGAGACCTGTCGTCACAGACAAACCTGGCTACCCAGAGAGGACAGTCTGGCTATAGAGACCTGTCGTCACAGACAAACCTGGCTGCCCAGAGAGGACAGTCTGGCTATAGAGACCTGTCGTAGCAGACAAACCTGGCTGCCCAGAGAGGACAGTC